>NW_017676656.1:0-34065 GCF_001879085.1 Nicotiana attenuata
AATAAACTGATAGAAATATTAGTTTAATCAAACAAAATCAAACAACACCCAAAACAGATTTGAAACGCAAAATTAGACTAACTAAGCAACAAAAGCTAACAGGAAATCCAACCAATGCTTAACCAATCGAAATTAAAACTAATACCTAAATAGAATCAAATCAAGACTAAAATAAAATCTAACTACACTACAATTCGAATCCATCAAAACAAAAATATCAAAATTACTGAAGTTTAGAAATAATTTACAATCAAAATTAAATCAAAATACACTAACATCAACGTTACTGAAATAAAAAACAGAACAAGAAAAAAAATCAAAAATTAAACTAACATGAAACAGTTACTGAAATTCAAGTCAAAGTAACAGCAAACAATTGCATTGAAAGAACATACAAAAAAAGAAAGAAAAGGGGTTAAGAAACTTACTGAATTTCAACTTTAATGCATTATTCTTGAAATTGGCCCCAAAAATGATATTATATGTTTATTTCATGTCAAATAAACACATAATATCATTTTTAGGGCCATTAGGCACTGATAGTCATGCGTCGCCATTTCACCTTTACTCGAAACCCTAGATGTGAGATTTGGGCTATTCAGTTAGGGTTTTTATAAAAAAATCAATGGTATAGGGCTTGCGGTGACTTGGGGATGATAGGGTGTGAATTTGGTTGAGTTTGGACGAGTTGAGGTTTTGGCCGGATTTTGATTTGAAATTCGAGGACTTGGGTGAGGGTTTGAAGGAAACAGGCCATGGATTGTAAAGAGGGAGATGAGGAGGTTATATGGTGAAAATTTGGGGCCGTTTGGTGGTGGCGCCACCGTGGGCGGCGGAGGCGACGTCCACGGATTTGATTATTCGAGCAAATTGGGTTGGATTCGATGGATGATTTTTGGAGTTTTGAAAAGAGGAGATGAAGGCGATTAAGAGGTGTAAATTTGGGTGTTATTGGGTGAACGCCGCCGGCGGCGGCGATTTTCGGCCGGCGGCGGACATCGGAGGGTGGCGGAGGCGTGGTGGGGCCGGTGGCGTTACAGGGTACGAGGAAGAGGAAGAATGTTTTAGGGTTTGAGATGTTTTTCGGACAGTTTTATTCATTATTATGAACACATCTGGGTCGTTTGATCATGGGGAATGGATGGCCTGGATTAGGTGACGCCAAAACGGCGTCGTTTTAGTTAATAAAAAGGCAGGCCGGGTTAAGGATTAGATTGGGCCTGGGCATGGGGTAATTTTTGGTCCGATTTTGATTTGTTTGGACTAGAATTTGATTTTGGCCCCATGCTCTCTTTCAATTCTTTTTTATTCTTTTCTTTTTCCTTTTTGTGTTTATTTTTGTATTTTACTTATTATTATTAATAATTTTTTTTTTGTATTTTCTGATTGTATTATGTAAAATAAAAGACCCAAATTAAATCTAAGATGATACTAATTAACTAATTCCTAATTTAAGAGGAAACTAAATCAAAAAATGTAAAATGTAAAATTTAAAATTGTAAAAAGACTATTTTGTTATTTTTTTCTCTTGTTTTAGTAATATTAATTGACTAAAAAAAAATATAAAGTCAAATTCTAGATGCAAATATACTATTTTTGTACTTTTTGTGAATTATGGCAACTATAATGTACACACAAAAAATGCAAACAAGGCACAAAATTTTGCAATTAATTCAATTAATAAAGAAAAATCCTAATTCTAAGGAATTTATAGGAGTAATTTAAGCGTGGCAAAAATCACGTGCTCACACCCGTTGACGACAGACATCGCTACCACCGGTGAACACGATACTGTACGTACAAACAACACCCACACCAATGGCAAGACCAGCGATGGCACACTTGCAGCCATCCTTAAAAAAATGGAGGAAATGGAGAATGAAAACAAGGCACTTCGGGATCTGATGAAAGAGCATCAGGAAAGAGTAGACAAAATTCCCGGCGCTCCTAAGTTACTACCGAAGCGCGACGTGGGAAGATTCGTCGAACAGCCATACAGCGAAGAAGCTGCACCTCACCCGATCCCAAAGACCTTCAAGATGCCACCCTACTTAAGGATATATGACGGGACGACGGACCCCGAAGACCACCTGATCCACTATGTGACCGCTGTGAAGGGTAACGATCTGTCAAAGGAACAAGTACCATCCGTACTGCTGAAAAAGTTCGGAGAAATGTTGACCGGGGGGGGGGGGCTAACATGGTACTCACAGCTGCCAGCCATAACGATATCAACATTCGAAGAAATGGCAGATAAGTTCGCCACCGCCCATGCAGGAGCTAAGAAAGCAGAGGCCAGGGTCAACGATATCTTCGCCGTCCGACAAACCGCAGGTGAGGGACTCAGAGACTTCCTGGCCAGATTCAACAGAGTAAGGATGAGCCTACCAAACGTATCGGAAGGCATGGCGGTCGCAGCTTTCCAAAACGGGATGAGCAGAGATGGTTCGAGAGCAACCAAAAAGCTACTAAGCCGACTCATGAAGTATCCTCCCACCACATGGGAGGAGATCCACATCGCCTACTGTGCCGAGGTACGAGCAGACGAGAATGAACTCAACGGACCAACCCAGCGGCTCATGACAATACAGTCAGAAGCAAGGAGGGATCGACGCAGCGAGGGCCGGCGGGAACAATCCTCGCGCTTCAACAAAGAAAGGAAACAACCTTACGTCAGATCCTCGCATCCACCACCGCCTAGACACACAGAAGCACTGCAGCGACATGTCGCCCCACTCCGTAATGAAAGAGGTATGCCCCCTTTATTATCCGCCCATAACTTTTGCGTGTCTCCCTTAGAAATAGTGTACGCACTGGAGAAGCTGGGCACCAAGGTACAATGGCCGCAGAAGATGAAATCAGACCCCGCCATGAGGAAGTCAAATGTCCTGTGCGAGTTCCACCAAGAACGAGGCCACAAAACCGAAGATTGCGTATGGCTACAGCAGGAGGTGGTCAGAATGCTGAACCAAAGATACTTGAGGGAGCTGCTCAGCGATAAAGGAAAGATCAACTTTGCACGAGGGCGGGATCAACCTCAAGGGCCGCCAAAGCCGCCTTCGCCAGCACGCACCATCAACATGATTGTCGGAGGAGGCGACGATTCAGCAATCAACCATGTAAAGTTCACCACTTCGCACAAACTGAAGCGAACAATCGCCCACGAACGGTATGATGACTTCGAAGAGAGTATCACCTTCGATAAGACAGATGCCGACGGTTTGTCTTTTCCTCATTATGATGCTTTGGTCATAACTTTACGTATTGCTGACACCGATGTTAAATGAATCATGGTTGACGACGGAAGCGGCGCCTGTATTATCCATCCAAGGGTCCTCGCGCAAATGAGGCTCGAAGATAGGATAATACCGCGTTGCATAACACTTACATATTTTAACAATGCAGTGGAACAAACCTCCGGGGAGGTATCATTGCCGATTTTAGCAGGAGGAGTTACACTGGAAACCACTTTCCACGTCATGAACCAAGAAACAACCTACAACGCCATCATAGGACGCCCGTGGATACATGCCATGCGAGCAGTCCCCTCAAGCTTCTACCAAGTGATCAAGTTCCCCACCCCTTGGGGAATATTTAGCATTCGGGGCGAGCCGCGCTCCGCGCAAGAGTGCTACCGAATCGCTCAAGACTACTCACACACCAAGCAGTTGAAAGGAGAAAGTGCAGAAGCATAGCAATCAGCCGTGTCGGGGACTAAGGTCGACCCGACAACGGAAGCCATCAAAGATCCGGACATCATAGAAGCCTGCAAAGCAACGGTTGAGGATCTCAACCCAGTACAACTGGACAGCACCGACCACTCAAAAAAAGCCTACATCGGACACAGCCTCTGCGACCCAAGTAAGTACCATGAATTTTTAACTAACCGCGCAGATCTATTTGCTTTTTCTCATTCAGATATGCCGGGGATACCAAGAGACATTGCCACCCACAAACTGAACGTCGACCCACTATATCCACCCGTGCGGCAAGTTAGAAGAAAGTTCAACGCCGCAATCAATGAGGCCGTCAGCGAAGAGGTAGATAAACTACTGGCCAACGGGTCCATAAGAGAATCAAAATATAATGGGTCGCCAATGTCGTCATGGTCAAAAAGAAAAACGGGAAGTGGAGGATGTGCGTAGATTTCACAGACCTTAACAAGGCATGCCCGAAGGACTCGTTCCCGTTACCTCACATTGACTAGTTGATCGACGCTACAGCAGGACATGAGCTGCTAAGCTTCCTAGATGTCTACTCCGGCTACAACCAGATCATGATGGCCGAGGAGGACCAAGAAAAGACAACTTTCATCACCCACCAGGGAACGTATTGCTACAAGGTGATGCCCTTCGGACTCAAAAATGCTGGGGCGACGTATTAGAGGCTAGTTACCAGAATGTTCAAGGAACAGCTTGGCAAGACCATGAAGGTCTACGTCGACGATATGCTGGTAAAGTCGGCAAACAAAGAAGACCACCTCGACCATTTGAAAGAAGCCTTTGAGATACTACGACAGTACGGGATGAAATTAAACCCAGAAAAGTGCGCCTTCGGCGTAGCATCAGGGAAGTTCTTGGGTTTCCTCGTATCACAACGAGGTATCGAAGTCAATCCCGACCAGATCAAGGCGATAGACGCAATACCTGAGATCTTGCACAGCAAAAAACAGGTTCAAAACCTGACAGGGCGAATAACAGCCATATCCAGGTTCATCTCGCGATCCTCCGACAGGTACCATAAATTTTTTAACGTATTGAGAAAAGATCACGGACTACAATGGAACGAGGAATGCGCCGAGGCTTTAAAAAAATTGAAAGAATACTTGTCTTCGCCACCATTGCTAGTTAAAGCGAACCCTGGCGAACCCTTGCTAGTATACCTGGCAGTGTCCGAAGTCGCCGTCAGCGCAGTCCTGGCCCGTGAAAACAAAGGTACGCAGTCTCCTATTTACTATATCAGCAAAACCCTAGTGGACGCCGAAATACGGTATCCACACCTCGAAAAGCTGGCTCTGGCACTGGTCGTAGCTTCACGAAGGCTTAGACCATACTTTCAGTGTCATCCTATAAAAGTTATAACGACCTTCCCCCTAAGAAGCATCCTACACAAGCCCGAGCTATCGGGCAGGCTCGCCAGATGGGCCATAGAGCTCAGCGAGCACGACATATCCTATCACCCGAGAAACGCCATCAAGTCGCAGGTACTTGCAGATTTTGTCGCCGATTTCAGTACAGAGATTCTCCCGGAAGCGGAACTAGAGGCCATTCGTGCCACTCCTAGTACCGACCTGTGGACCCTCTACACTGACGGCGCTTCCAACGCCTCGGGATCGGGACTGGGACTCGTACTCGAGGTCCCCACGGGCAAAATAATTCGTCAATCCATACGATGCCCCGAGATGACTAACAACAAGGCCAAGTACGAGGCTGTGATTGCAGGTATGAAGTTGGCCATCAAGTACGGAGCCCGACGACTCATCCTCCATTGCGATTCTCAACTTGTGGTAAACCAGGTCACCAGGACTTACCAGATAAAGGTACAGAGACTGCAGAAATATCAATCCGAAATTCACAAGTTGATGCCCGAATTCGACGAATGCTGCCTGGAACAAATCCCGAGGGCGCAGAACATCGAAGCAGTCGGCCTAGCCAAATTGGCTGCAGCCACCAAAAACATCAACAAGGGAAACATAGTCACCCTCCTCCATTCAGCCATAGATCACACTGAGGTACTCTCTTTAAATCTAACTTGGGACCGGCGCAACCAGTTTGTCTCCTATCTGCAGGACGGGACACTCCCACTCGACAAAAAGGCAGCCAAAAAGCTCCGCGTACAAGCTGCCCGATACTGCCTAATAAGTCACGATCTGTACAAAAGAATGTTTGGCGGACCCCTCGCTAAGTGCTTGGGGCCACACCAAACAAGGCAAGTGCTCGAAGAGGTACACGAGGGCCACTGTGGCGCACATACCGGCAATCGCGCTCTCGTCCGTTGCATCATCCGAGCCGGGTACTACTGGCCCACAATGAAAAAGGAGGCAGCGAAGTACGTTCGTAGGTGCGAGCAGTGCCAAAAGTACGCCCCCATGATACATCAACCGGGAGAGCCCCTACACTCAGTAACATCACCTTGGCCCTTCATCAAATGGGGGATGGACATAATCGGTCCCCTACCAACAGGACGAGGAAAGGTACGATTTCTGTTAGTTTTGACTGACTATTTCTCCAAGTGGGTAGAGCAGGTGCGTACGCCCAATACGCGAACAAGAAGTCATCGCCTTCATATGGAAAAACATCATATGCCGCTTCGGCATCCTAGAAGAAATCAGCTGCGATAACGGCCCCCAATTAATCGGTAAAAAGATAACAGAGTTCTTTGACAAATGGCACATCAAACGGATACTCTCCACGCCATATCACCCCGCCGCCAACGGCCAAGCAGAATCCTCCAACAAAACAATATTAAACATACTGAAGAAGAAACTCGAAGAAGCCAAAGAAATCTGGCCCGAATTACTACCAGAGGTACTATGGGCATACCGGACAACGCCCAAATCCAGCATAGGAGAAACACCGTACTCACTGGTCTACGGAACCGACGCGGTTATACCAGTCGAAATCGGAGAACCAAGCCTGAGATATTCACATACCAGCGGAGCAGACAACTACATAGGTAGGCTTCAAGACCTCGACGAGGCAGAAGAACGAAGGGATATGGCCCACATAAGAATGACGACTCAAAAGCAACAGGTCGAAAGGTATTACAACAGAAAAGCTAAAATACAACCGCTCAAAGTAGGCGACTACGTCCTCAAAGCCAAAACTTTGGCGTCAAAAGACCCAAGCGAAGGGAAACTGGGCACAAATTGGAGCGGGCCATATAAAATAACAGCAGATACAGGCAAAGGAGCATTCCAGTTGGAAACAATGGACGGAAAAATACTCCAGAACAACTGGAACATCGCCCACCTCAAGTACTTCCATTTTTAAGGGGCGTCTCCCGAGTCGTACTCTTTTTCCCTTACCTGAGTTTTGTCCCAATTGGGTTTTCTCGGGGAGGTTTTTAACGAGGCGGCGAAGGGGACACCCATGGGCGTATGGAGACAGGTTTATCATACCAGCCAGTCGACGCGTTCTCCAGGCCGATATAATAAAGGGACTAGCCTAGTTGAGTCTCCATTATGTAAGCGGCTAAGGCCACCTTCTCCATTATGTAAGCAGCTAAGGCTACCTTCTCCATTATGTAAGCGGCTAAGGCCACCTTCTCCATTATGTAAGCGGCTAAGGCCACCTTCTCCATTATGTAAGCGGCTAAGGCCACCAACTCCATTATGTAAGCGACAAAGGCCACCAACTCCATCCTATGGGCCAGAGGCCATCGCCAAAGATCGTCGACCCCACTCAACGACAACGGATAACACTTCGACGACAGTTGAAGTTACATCCTATGGGCCAAAGGCCATCGCCAATGATCGTCGACCCCACTCGACGACGACGGATAACACTTCAACGACAGTCGGAGTTACATCCTATGGGCCAAAGGCCATCGCCAATGATCGTCGACCCCACTCAACGACGACGGATAACACTTCGACGACAGTTGAAGTTACATCCTACGGGCCAAAGGCCATTGACAATGATCGTCGATCCCACTCGACGACGATGGATAACACTTCGACGACAGTTGAAGTTACATCCTATGGGCCAAAGGCCATCGCCAATGATCGTCAACCCTAGTCGACGACGACGGATAACGCTTTAACAACAGCTGAAGTTACATCCTATGGGCCAAAGGACATCGCCAATAATCGTCGACCACGCTCGACGACGACAGGTAACACTTCAACGACAGTCGAAGTTACACCCAATGGGCCAAAGGCCATCGCCAATGATCGTCGACCACGATCGACAACGACGAATAACACTTCAACGACAGTCAAAGTTACATCCTGCGGGCCAAAAGCCGTCACAACCAATGCGCCAGCCAAGCTTGACGGTGACAAAATATGTATAAATAAAGATCAACACAAAAGAATAGCAACAAAAGTATAATTCTTTCACTATGACAAAAATTATATACATTTAGTCCCATGGAGGACTCCCATTACATTCCAAAAAGAAAAAAAGGCAAAACCTATACAAATCTTAAGGAGCCTCGCCAGATTTACCATCGCCATCCGCCTGCTCTCCTTCTCGACCATCGCCACCGAGACGGTAAGTCTCATTAAACCATGGGTCGGACTCGAGCCGGTTGAATTCCTCCGAAGTGTAGCCCTCTTGGAGATAAGTGCTAATGTTGGTACCGCCTTACCCATCGCGACCAAGAGGGTAAAGTTACGTACGATAAATGACTCGACGGATAGTAATACTTACGTCTCGAATTCCACCTCCCAGGGAATCCGACGGGGTTAGACACCAGGTGCTCCGTCTTGATAAAGAAGTATCTATGCCAATAGCCCCGGTTAGCCCGATCGTTGATTTGCACAACCAACCCCTTCGAGCCACGATTCTTTAGATGCAGCATGGTGCCCCTCAGATAGCTGGCACTAAATAGCTGCAATAGGTGGTGGACGGAGACCTCCAGCCCGACCAGCTCCGCGTATGTAGACATTACCCTACATACCTTTAGGGTATACGGAGTGAGCTGGGCGGGACACATGTTGTAGTAACGGCAAAGTTCCTCCGCCAATGGAAAAATGGGGAGGCCATAGCCGATCAAAAAGGGATATTCATAAAACGTACAGTATCCCGGTCTATGGGTGTTCGCGTAGTCCGCTCCTACTAAACCCATCTCCACGTGAGTGGGTATATCATACGACGCACGAAGAGTATCTAAATTAGTTTGTTTTAACTCAGATTTCTCCCAAGGTTGTTCGGGAGAATCCCTTTGAAAGTCCCTCCTAATAAGAAGTTGCTTCGGGAGCACGTTATCTACGGTAAGAGGGGTGAGATCCTCCCCTTTCTCTCCCTTATCGCTGCCGGATGGAGGCGGTATGTCAGATGATTTATTATTACGAACCCCCGGAGCGTTATCCCGTTTAGATTTTGTCATGGTTTCCGATTAAGGAGTGACGTACTACGTAACCACAAGTGTACTTTCAGGGAAGCGGTGATTTTTCGCAAAAAGAAAGCATTTTCTTAAAATAGTTGGAAAACGTTTGCAGATGATCTAAAGTTAGGTTAAGTTGAACCCTTTCCCTATTTATAGGGTTGGGTAGCGTTGAAATCGAAGAGGCAAAACCCCAAACAGGCGCGGGAAACCAAGCATCAGAACACCTTTTGTACTTCCTCGGGAACACGCGTAATGATGACGCCTGCATATGGTGACGTCATCTCAGGGAAGGGATTGCGCGCCAATAGATCGACAAATTCAAACTATCGCCCCCCCCCCCCCACGTCATCGTCTCCAAACATGGTCAAAATTTTCCTAGTACAAGGATCATGGTTCCGTCCATCGGCGACGCACTTCGTTACGTCACCAACGAACGGAGGGACTATCTGTATGGGGTCAAATTCTGCCCACAATGGTAAGCAACGACCCCCGACTAAGCAACAGCCGAAGTAGAGGGGACGACCTAAGAATGTCAGAGCGAAAGTATGCCCTTGAGTCTCGTCGTCTCCTCGAAAGCACGTGACCTATCCCTGTATTATTTTATTATTTTTTGAGGGGGTTCTCTTGTTATATAAAGGAGAATCCCAATAATGTAAAAGGGGGATCTTTTCAATAATAAGCTATCTTTTCTTTCTATTTCTCTCTCTCTCTCAACAAGCTTTCTCTTACTCTCTTTCGAATATCCACGTTGTTGAAACAATCACAAGCATAATATATATTTCTAGGTCTAATTATATTAGATTACGATTTACCTTTGATTCATTTTGATTGTTTTCGCTTACAAAGTAATTAGTATCTTTTGAGTCAAACACATACCGTGTAGATTAATCTTCACCCAGAAACTATCAACTACCAATTGTAAATTTGCAAAAAATTAATTTTTTTCGAAAGACCCCAATTAACTCTCATAAATAATAGGGTCAATAATGCAGAGTTTATTTTCCTTGTTCTAATTTGTAATCTAGGTTAGGGTGGGGCTGGGCGGTCACCTCCATGTTTCTGTTGGATTTTGCGTTAAAAGTCAAGAACTGAGACCGTTGATGCATGTGGCCATCAACAAGGATATTGAGGCAATAATAAAGTCACTGGTCACCTTAATTGGTTTTTTCCCTTCCTTTTATTTCACCTTATGTTAATTAGCATATCTTAGCACAAGTTAAATATTATCCTATCAGTTCGAACATAACAATCCCAATAAGAGCTTCACGAGTGATGCCCTTTGGAACAACAAAAGAAAACAAGCAAAGAGAGAAGAGAAGGGAAAAGGAAATTAACTGCTACTACAAAAGAAGCAAGTACTCATTTCTTATCTTCTGTCCTTTGACTGGAATATGAGAAGAAGAACTTAAAGGACTCAACTACCTATTACTTACACTTATTGAATTAAATAAAAGGGAAAACTATACTAAACTGTAAATATAAAGACACATGTGCCAAAAAGAATACTTTCCTTTTATAACTAACTCCTCTCCTTATAATGTTTTTTTTTCTGGTAACGGCAAGATTTTATTAAAGCAGGAATTTAAAGAGAGTTATTACAACATGGAACAGATCTTAACGATGCAATTCCTAATAAGTTGCGATAACTAAAGCAAGTAAATAAAGGCATTGTGCCCCAAGATAGGTCTTCACGTTCAACATTCCCTTCCAGTATCCGTGTACTTGCGTAGTTTGCTAGAACACGGGCAACTGAGTTGGCTTCACTGTATATGTCCTGACTAGCGGCTGGTCCATGGTTGCGATGAGGAACCTGCAATCACGTAGTAAATTTGTGTAAGCATTATTGATCATAGAAGGTTTTATAAGTATGGACAGTACCTGACAATCAGTTTCCACTATCAGTGAAACTAAGTTCTTAAACGCAAGCTCCAATCCCTTGAGTAGGGCTGTAATTTCAGCTTGGAGCGGCGTAGCTGCAACAACACGGCTAGAAAACCCTGTTTTCCAGCTGCCATGGGAATCCCTAATGATTCCTCCTGCTCCTCCATAGTTGGAGTTTTTTCTGTGTACAACATCTATATTGAGTTTATAGATATTTGGTTGTGGTGGTTCCCACCGGACTTCGATTCTTGTGGGTTGCTGCTAAGCTGCTTTTTGGTTAGTGAGGCACAGGTATTTGATTGCTTGGGCAATTGGTGTGTTACTAGTAATTGTTATTGAGGTTATAAGGAGAGAACTCCTCTCCTTATAATTACTCGTACGAATTGCAACCATGAGACAATCTAACAATCTAACAATAGTAACAATTCACTATGACTTGGAGCAGCTGCCTCTCTTAAAAAAATCCAATCACCGATTGATGGCTTTATTTTATGGTAACTCGTGTGTTAGAAGGTATTTTTTCCGACGAGTCTCGAGGTGACGTGTACCAAAAACACACTGAGGAGGAACGACTATGCGTAAGCATCATGGAGCGTAAGCCTCAACTTTTCGGGTGTACACCTAGGCGTAAGTCTCGACGTTCTGAGTGTTCATTTGGGATGTAAGTCCCAAAAAAAATTTCAAATTTGAGCAAAATTTACTAAATATTTTTTTTTAAAACTTAAATATTCAAAAGTTAACTCATAGTAAATTCTCTAACTAAAGATCACAAAAGTCAAAAGTTTTTTACAATCCTTTATCCTATTTTCATAATCTTTCTCTTTATTGTATTCTGAGTAACGAATATACTTTAGACCTTTTGTCCGCAAAGACCAAACTACAAATCAAAGAGTTTTGTTCTCCATCTCTTACACTACTTCCACGCTTGTATCTTTTTTTTTGAAAGCAAATATAGCACTAGGTAGGCTGCCTAGTGGCTAATATATAAATAAAATCTCAAACTTGGGTCCAAATCTTACAAGATGTCCAAAACTAAATACAAATTGCACAAAATCACTATCTACTAGAAAGATGAAAAGATCTAATGAACCAGCAATTACAAAATGATAAGTTAAATGCTTCATTCTCCAGTCAATGTATGTGAATCCAATAGCCAGAGGCAAATACCAAGTAGCACCTATCAAGCTCTCACCAAGCGCCAGAGTATGCATATCATTGGAAATGGACAAGGCTAGCATGAATTCAAAATATTTACACCACTTAATTGAAGCAAGCGAAATCTTCCAACCATCAATGTTGTTCCAGAATGAACAACTCCATATAGTTTTCCAGTTCAAATCAAGGCAGTATACTGAATTTGCCCAAAGCATCTGATAATTCCTCTGCTCACTAAACAAGCATAACATGTATACTGCATTATCATCTCCAGAATGAGTGTGTGAACACCTTATTACCACTAGAGAATGACAACACAATATACAATATAACAGAAAGAGCAACAGATGATGTGATGAGTTATGAAACTGCATTGCATTGTGTAATGTGTGCAAGCAATGGACAGAAAGAGACCAAAGTGCAGTAGCAGCTTCATGTGTAAGTCCGAGCCAAGCAATTATAATGTATAACGAGATACCTTCTGATACCATTGGATCCCATCTTTAATCCTTCAGAGTAACCTACAACATTGGAGTGCACAGTGCATCCAACATTATGATCCTGCATATGGTTGTGCAAAGCACAGACCTACTATTCATCAGTGTATTGCCATGTGATTTTATGTGATAGAACACCACCTATCTTGCCTTAACTAATCCATATAACATTAGAATGTCCCCAGAATGAGCATGAAAACATGCTAATACCACTAAGAAATACCCTAACATTATACAGTATATAGTAATATCAAATAACACAAGGCCAGGCAATTGCAGTTGAGGGCTTCTCATTAGTAAGGAGCTTTCCTTTTAGCCACTCTCACCCTCAAATTAGGTGTTTGTGATTTTTCAAGATTGATTAGTCTCCTTCCTGCACTAGGCAATTCAGAAAAGAGTGAAATTGAATGGTACCTGCAAAAGAGAAAACAGGGTTCGCTAAGAAATCTGCCACTGTGTTGCCCTCCCTTTGGACATGCTTAAAGATCATATTGTAGTTCTCCTTTATCTCCTTAATATTGTTCACTTCCTTCCCAATGTTACAAGGCATCTCCCATTCACCTCCAATAATTTTCTTGATCAACAAGGAATCTATCTCAATAAAGAGTGGATGAAGCTGCCTTTGAACACAGTATGAGAGACCTTCCACTATTGCCCTTGCCTCAGCTACTATATTAGTTGAAATCCCTATTTCTTCTGCCTTTGCAAATACTACATCTCTATTATCATTACTAAACAGAATCCATAAGAACTTGGCCCAGGATTCCCTCTAGAAGCACCATCAGTGTTGTAGTTATACCACCTCTCATAAGGTAGCTGCCATGTAATTCTTTTGGTAACAACATAAGGCTTGTAGCCTTCAAAGTACCTGACCATTTCTGGCCACAGTAAGGGGATATTAGTCAACCAAGAATACCTAACTCTAGCTAGAAAGAGTAGAGTTTTGTTCACCTCATGTACAACCCTATGAAAAGATACTGCACCTCATCCATGCTTCATTGAGTTCCTCCTCTTCCAAATCTCCCACGTAATAATGGCTGGAATTGCTTGAAATAAAGGCTTGAGCTTAGTACAATATTTTGCACTCCACCATGCTCTAATAACCTGATGTACTTGTACTATATTAACCACCCGTCCTGCCACTTGCAAGAAGACTTTCCATACCCTACTAGCAACATCACTTGTAAGGAACATATGTTGGAAAGTTTTCTCTTGTGGTGGTAAGCAACACCAACACTTGGAAACAGTTAATTGGTCAGCTCTCCTCCATATATCATCTATTGGCACCTTCCCTCTCCAAAGCCTCCATAGGAAGAAAGAGATCTTAAATGGTAACCCTTTGTCCATAGCAGCTTGTATTCTGGATTTGGATGAGCCTTATGCCTCAATATTTTCCAAGCACTACCTAGTGTAAACTTGCCTGAAGATGTTGGCATCCCTCTAGGTGTGTCCCAGTATTCATCAGTGTTATCAAAATATACCTCTTGCCTTATATGATCAACAATATCTTCTGGAAAATTCTCCTCCAACATTTGTTCATTCCATCCATCTTCATCTCTCAATTCTGCCACCTCCTGCAACTCCTCGTTGATATTGAACTCTGGTGGTAGTACATGATAAAATGCTCCAAGACCAGTCCAATTCTCATGCCAAATCTTTGTAGAGCCCCTATTCATTTCCCACAAAATTTCATGTTCCACCTCTTCTCTAGCCTCTAGTATTTTCCTCCACACATGTGATCCTTGCCTAAATTGAACCATAGTTGGCAGCTTATTTTTACAATATTTGTTCCACATAAAGTTTGACCACAAGGATTTTGATGTCCTAACCTCCACCACAACTTTGGAAACAAGGCTTTGGATACATCAAATAAAGATATGAACCCTAATCCTCCTCCTTTTGGTTGACATAAATTGAGCCACTTGGTCCAGTGTCTGCTTCTACCTTCTTCCTTAGTACTCCCGATGAATCTAGCAAACATCTTGTGCAAATTTTCAATCACATTCTTAGGAGGATCCAACACTGAAAGGATGTGAATTGGTATGCTTTGCAACACACTAGTAATAAGTGTAGCTTTACCTCCAAAGGACAATAATTTTCCTTTCCAAGAATGTAGCTTTGCCTTCACCTTTTTAATGAGATCGTTGTAATAATCTTTCCTCCTACTTGTATAAAAGATTGGACCCTAGGTAAGTGAAAGGGAAGTTGCCTCTCTGAAATCCAGTTATGGCACCAACATTATGAAACAACTCTCCTGCCACAATATCATGAATGAAATATGAGTTCTTTGATTTGTTGATCAGCTATCCAAATGTTTGCTCATACAGTGTAAGGACTTCAACCACTTTTCTCAATGAATATGGATCAACAGAGGCAAATATGATTGTATCATCAGCATATGCCAAATGGTTCAAAGGATCAGACCATTTTGCATACCAAATCCTCGAAACTTCTTGTCTTCAAACAACTTGTTCAATGATCTTGATAGAACCTCAGCAGAAAGAATAAACAAGGCTGGAGACAAAGGATCCCCCTGCTTCACCCCTCGTGTAGACTTAAAAAATCCAGATGCTTGCCCATTTATAAGTACTGAATACCAATTGTTTGCTAATAGATTCCAAATCATGTTAATAAAGTGCTCAGAAAATCCCATCTTCCTCAATACATGAAGTAGATACTTCCATGACACCCTATCATAAGCCATAGCCATGTCTAACTTAATCACAACATTAGCAACCTTCTCCCTTAGTCCAATATATGTGACAATTTCTTGAGTGTGCAATATATTCAAAGAGTACTTCTTCCCTTCACAAAGCCAGATTGATTGGCAGAGATCAAAGAAGGAAGAATCTTCTCCAATCTATCATGTAATACCCTAGAGATCACCTTATTAATGAAGTTACTAAGACTTATAGGCCTTAGATCTGAGAAAGTTTAAACCTAAGGTTTCTTTGGCAGAAACACAAGATTTGTGTGTGTTACTAACTTTAGCAAAGATGCACCTCCATAGAACTCTATCAGCAACCTGGAGATGTCCTCCCCTACAATGTTCCAACAATGCTGGTAAAATAATCTAGTAAAACCATCCGGACCACTTGCACTATCTCCACTTAGTGCAAATACTGCACTCTTAACTTCATCAATGGTAGGAAACTTTCAAAGCTCTAAATTCTGCGCCATAGTTACCATATTAGGCACATTGTTCAGTAGCTCAAAAGCTATAAAATCCCCTTCTTGTGTGTACTGTTTTTAGAAGAAATCCACTGCAGCATAAGCCATGAGATCTTGAGACTCCAACCAATCACCATCTCCATTCTGAATTTTTGAGTTGCAATTTCTGTCTCTTGCCATTCACGTGGTTATGAAAGAACCTTGTGTTTCTGTCTTCTTCAGCAAACCAATTCATACTAGCCTTTTGCTTTCAATATTGCTCCTCAATGCTCAACTTTTCAATTCAACTTGTGCATGTTGAAGGACTATTCTGTTCTCTACTGTTGGTTCTTCTTCAAACAACATCTCTTTAATTCTAACCACATCTTCTCTAATAGCCAACTGCTTGTATCACCATAATTGAGTTTACTCTATTTAGAAAGAGCAATCTTAACCCTCTTCAACTTTTGCTTGAACGTCAAGAATGGATCTCCGATGAAATCAGCCATCCAATTCTGCCTAACAACCTCCATAAAGGCTTCATATTTTGTAAAGAAATTCAAGAACTCGAATAGTTTCACAAATTTCATTGCCTCCTCTCCATAACTCATCAAGAGTGGAGCATGATTTGAGCCAAATCTGATCAGATGTTCCACCTCTATATTAGGGAATAGGTTTTTGAAAGGCATGTTCACAAGTATTCTATCCAACCTTTTGAAGATGCATTCTTCATTAGGCCTTCCATTCCACCAAGTGAAAGGACTGCCCTTATAGCCAAGATCAAACAGTCCACAAGAATTTATACAAAAAGTAAAATCTTCATATTCTGGAGGATACACGGGCAGTCCTCCTATCTTCTCTTCCTCATTAAGAATCACATTGAAATCCCCCCAACCAACCAAGGCGATTCCGTATCACTAGCTAGATAATAGAGATTGTCCCACAACTCTAACCTTTTCGATGAGGAACATTTTGCATACACAAAAGTCATCATAATGTGCTTACCTATATCTTGATGATATATCCTGATAGTTAGCTGTTGTTCAGTATCAATCAACAAATCCCATTCCACCACAACATCAAAAAATAACCATATCTTCCTATTCATATTTGAGATTGCAGCTTCCATTCCTATCCTCCTTCTATACCTCTGAATATATCTTGTCTTTTGAAATGGCTCCATCAGTGCAATAATAAAAAATGTTCCCTTTGCATATTTATAACCCTCTGAAAGGCCTGCTAAGTCTTAACAGACCTTATGTTCCATATTAGAGTTTTAATCATCATCTTGTGAGGCGGCCCTCTTGGGCAAAATTCTAGTAGGTGGCTGTGGCTCCTTGGCTTGTGTTTGCTTTTTTCCTTTCTTTCCACTTTTACTTGAAACTCTAGGTGATAAATCCCCTTCTCTTGATAAAACTTTAAAGTTCCCAGCAGTGGATTCATTATCACCTTCATCTTCACAATGCTGTTGTTGATCCACCAAAGTATTCTGAATGTCCACAGGCATCTCCTTGTGAGTGATTATATCATGTAATATCTGATTTGGAGACTTCAACGGTACATTGATTTGTATTTGCATTGGTGATCCAGTTCCAGAAGCACATGCTATAGGCACTGTCTCAATTGCATCTGAGTCCCTGGGTACTATGGCTTGCTCAATCTAATCATGTGCCTTTCTTGTGGCCTCCTTTAGTAGTTCAGCATTGCTCTCCATCCTCCCCAGATTATCCTACATCACTTTGAATTGAAGATCATAGATAGAACCCAAACTAGGGTTCACTATAGCAGAATTCCCAAAAACACTGTTCCATTGAGATCACCACCCTTCTCATCAACTGTTCGGTGGTCTAACCCCATTGTATCCTTCAATACCTCTATATTAACATCCCCAACATGATCCCTCCTTAAAGAATACACTAGAACCCCATCAACAGTGGCCAGAATCTCCCCAGAATTTCTAGGGTTTACTGTTCCATTGGCCTGTTTCTTGGCTAATGGTGCAGTAGCTGATCCCCCATGATTTCCTGCTTCTTTTGATGTCCCTCTATCATCTCCAGCTGGTGGAACTGCTTCCTTGACCTTAGAACTCGAATGATCATCAACTTTAGTTCTTGAATTTCTAGGGTTTACTATAGTTAGAGCCAAGCTGCCTGTTTATTGTATATGATTGTTACCCTTATCCTCTTTGCCTCCTTTTGCATTTGTTGAGCCTATCTAAGCTTCCATTTCATCAGCTTCATCACTCCATAAAGTTTTCCTAGTATTTACTTCATTATGCTCCTCCAATTGTCCCGAATCCTCATAGGTCTGTGAAGGTACTTCATGTCATGATTAATTGGTTGTCACATTGAGCGCCCTTAATTTCTCCTTGATAGTACCAAACCTTCTATGCACCCACTCAATTGTAGACTCTTTGTTAACACCCTCATCAATCCATGCCTTAATAGGAATAGGAGAACTAGCCTTAGCTAATTCTTGAGTACCTTTCACACCTGGCGATTGAATCCTTGTTTGAATAGGCTTCATATTATTTTCCTTATTAGCTGTCTCAAATGCTTCCTTCTTGACATGCCTAGCTGCCATGTCAATTCTAATCCCAGTAGGTTTAGGACTTAGGGTACCCTCCTGATTTTCCTTACCATGGTCCTCAACCCTAATCCTTGAATCATTAGAATTAGGATTTCCTCCCTTAGCCGCTGAAATATTCCCAATCCCTTTAGGATTAGAACTGGATTTTCCTTGTTATTCACCTCCTCCCTCTACTAGGAAGGTTCGGGGAAGGTCCGGACCACAAGGGTCTATCGTACGCAGCCTTACCCTGTATTTCTGCAAGAGGCTATTTCCACAGCTCGAACCCGTGACTTCCTGGTCACATGGTAGCAACTTTTTTTTATTCACCTGCTCCCTCTCCTGATCCTTCTTAGATTTATCTCCTTCTTGCTTCTTGTGTTGTTCATTGTTGCTATTATTTCCTTTGCCATCAGTGATCATCAACGTTGGTGGAGCAATTTCCTCAACCTCCAATGCATTAAATGTGTTCTTTGTAGTTAGTACCTCAACCTTAGCCTTTCCCTTGCCATTGTTAGGTTCCTTCTCCTTTGTGTTGTCAATGATATAACCCCTCTTATCACGTTGATATTTATTTTTCCTTGCTTGCATCCACTCCTACCTAGATGGATTAGCAATAGGTTTCCCTACAACTTTGCTACTCGTAAACACTTTTGTAGAAGCAGCAACTGTGCCAATTACTTCTTGCTCATTCTTCTTATCATTGCCTTGATCCTCAAACTGCCTCAACTCTGGATTAATAACCCAGCACTCATCTTCCTTCTGACCTTGTTTCTTGCATGACATACAATACTTAGACATATAATCATACCTAATTTTGATCCATTTAAACTCCTCGGGTCCAGACTCATCCTCCTCCTCTACAATTTTGATCCTTTGAGAAAAATTTGACAACAAATTCACCTCAACCTTCACTTTAGCACAGCTTGGATGAGTGCCATTTTGAGTAGCCAAGTCCACATAAAGTGTCCTTCCTACTGCCCTAGCTAAAGAGAACACAAACTCCTTGCCAAAGAAGTTAGGTGGTAAATATTGAAAGGAAATCCAAGCAATGACAGCAGGAGTTTCCTCACTAAGTTTCCACCATGGATTCCACTTAGTACAACGCATCTGCCACATCTCACTTTGTATTTTCAAATAAAAAGCAGGCATAGACAAAAGATGAATATAATCCTACATTAATGAAAGTTTAATTAACACATTACTATCTTCTATCAATCCAACTAAGCACTTTCCTTTTAAGTTCACATTGAATCGGAATAGTTTTACGTAGATCATGAATCCTAGGCTTACCATACGAGAATTTTCCCAATACTGCCATGTTCAATCCTTATTGTGCGATGGATTGACGAACTTCCTGCTTCTTCAACGTACAATGGGCTCACCATGAAGGTATTCAATAGGTTTTAGGGCTACGCTGGGTTGCAACTGCATGGGCACATTAATGAAGTAGGCTGCAATAGATTTGCATAGGTGTGGACTGGATTACGGTTTGGTGATGTTGTTTGGGGCTGTGGGGAGGGTGAAGACAACCGACCAACCTCCGGAAGAGGCTGGTCAATGGCCGGAGAAGCCATTAAAGGCCTCGAGCGAGCATCGTGGGCAGTCTTCGCAAATCACCTGTCGCCAGAGCTGGTTTAGGGTTGTCGGTCGAAGACAGAAACCATGATTTAGCTTATTATAATTTGATTGTATTTTCCTTTTTATGTTTCAAATCAAGTTTTTTTTTGCATTATTTAGTTTATTCTTTTCATCTTAGTTTTAGTTCTAGACTTTCTTTTAGTATTACTCTAGTTAGATATTATTTTGATGCTATTCTGGCAATTTGTATTTTACAATCATTATTTATGATTTCTTATCTAGTTTTAGGCTTTTTAAACAATAACTTTATACTATTACCAATTTTTATTTTTTTAAATTATTAAGAAGTAGAATATCAGTTTTACAACTCTAAGTATGTTTTATCATAGTCATGTTATATGTGTAATACATCTTTATGTCTTTCACTTTTTTAATTTAAAAAAAAATATTTTTTGCACGTGCTAGCATGTTTATAATATATATTTCTAATAATTTCATAGTTTTCTTTAACTTTTCACAATTTTAATGTATTTTTTATTTATATATTTATTTTATTAAGTTATAAAATATTAAAATTAAATATTCATGGGGTGTACACCCTGCACCTCAAGGCTTACGCCTCGAACCGTATTAGATAAAACGCCTTACTTTGCGCTCACACTTTTTCAAAACACTAATGGTCACATGTACGTGAACAAAAGTTCTATCGACTTTGGTGGTGTGAGTCATAGTATACAATAGGAAATTCTAAATTCCTTGTAATTTTCCTAGCGTGAGCTTCCATTCAGATACCTGGGAGTAGCACTGAGTATTAAGAGACTTTCAATCATTTAATGTCAATCCCTGGTAGAGAAAATGATGGAGAGGATCAATTCCTAGACAATTAGATACCTCTTTTATATTGGCAGGATGCAACTGATCAAGACTGTTTTGTTTGTAATACACATATACTGGTCACAAATATTTGTATTACCTAAAAGGGTGCAAAAAAAAAAGATAGAGTATATGTAGAACCTACCTATGGACTAGAGTGTTGGATAATTCAGAAAGGCATGGGAAAAGTATGCTCTTCAAGGACAACTGGTGGCTTCAATGTGGTCGATCTATACACTTGAAATAAGGCAGCTATGTTAAGCTCTTGTGGAACTTGTGTAAAAAGAAACATAGACTACGGGTTCAGCGGTACATGAATACTATGGGAGGGTTCATTTAGTATGGGAAAGCTATCCAAGACAGGCTTCTTGGGTGGTTCATAAGATCATTAAGGTATGAAGCTATTTAGTAGATGCAGGGCCGAGTACAACTGACCTACTTAACTCGATTATATATAAAGAAGCTCTACCTAAAGATGAAAGGAAGCTTCCTGAAGGTACCTTGGAGGAATCTAACTTGCAATAACCATGATTGCTCAAAGTGGTGTAACGATCCGGCCGGTCGTTTTGTGTATTATATTCTTGTTTCCCTATTTATTGCCTCTTCTATGTATACTTGTGGTTATATGACTTGTCGGGGTAGTTGGATTGGTTTCGGGAGGGTATTGGAGTGAATTGGAACATTTAGTCCCAAAGTTAGTAGCTTAAGTTGAAAGAGTTGACTAGAGTTTGACTTTTATGTAGACGATTCCAGAATAGTATTTTGATGATTCCAATAGTTTTCTATGATGATTTTGGACTTAGACGTATGTCCGGATGTTGATTTAGAGGTCTGTAGGTTGATTTGGTACTTTTTCGCGAAAGTTGGGAAGTTGAAGGTTTGAAAGGTTTAGAGGTTTGACTGGGAGTTGAATTTGTTGATATCGGGTTCATATTTTGGTTCCGAAAGTTGGAATAGGGTGGTTTGGGACTTGTGTGCAAAATTTGATGTCATTCCGGGTTGGTTTGATGTGATTCGGCATTAGTTTTAGAAGTTGGAAGTTTATTAGTTTCATTAGGCTTGGGTGTGATTCATTTTTTTAATGTTATTTGATGTGATTTCAGGATTCAAGTAGGTTCGTATTGTATTTTAGGAGTTGCGGATCATGTTTGGACTTAGAAGTTATGGCTGAAGGATTCTGGTTGCTGGTGTTTTCGCATCTGTGGTGGGATAAACCGCAAATGCAGAGTCGCATGTGTGGCTACATGATCACAAAAGAAAATAGAAGGCTGGCAGGGGAAGTCCGCAGATGCGGACGGTTGGGTGTAGGTGTACAAGCGCAGATGCGCAATGGGGTTCGCAGAAGTGGAGTTTGACTGGAGGAGCAGAGGTCACAAATGTGGAAGGATTTTCACAGGAGCGTGTCCGCAGGTGCGGGGGAAATGACCGCATAAGAGCTAGGTCGGGACTTAAGTGGATCTCGCAGATGCGAGAATTTAACCGTAAAAGCGGCGTCGCAGGTGCAACTAAGTGGACCGCAAATGTGGTTTCGCTGGGCAGAATGTTAAAACGAGGGTTTGGTATTTTTCTCATATGTGGAATTTTGCAACTTGGTTGAAGGCGATTTTTGGAGTGCTTTTCATCCTAATCGAAGAGATAAATGAAATTTAATCACTTAGATATCGATTATCAATTGATTATTACACCTAGTTTATGTGAATTTAAGGTAAAATTTGGGGATTTTAGACTATGTTGTTGGAGAGTGAGATTTGATGGTCGATTTTTGGTTGAAATTGAGTGAAACTAGTATTGTTGGACTCGTATGTGAATGGATGTGTTTACCTTGAAAATGATAATAACAATTAAATTTGATTTTGTGGTTCTAAAAATATGTGATCTATTTTTATGCTAGTTGTTAGGTAATTGATGCTAAGTGAAGGATTGGAAATTAAGATGATAGCTTGTAGATAGCTTAATAAACGAACCGAAATGGCTAGGAATCGAGGCCTCGAGCTTGCATATGGGCCAAAGGCCATCGCCAATGATCGTCGACCCCACTCAACGACGACGGATAAAACTTCAACGACAGTTGAAGTTACATCCTATGGGCCAAAGGCCATCGCNTGTGATTGCGGCTCTTTATGACCAATAACAAGCAATAAAGAAGAACAATTAATGAGATATAATAAATGTAAATAAAGCAATAAATGTAAGTAATAGAGCCAAATAGAGAGTATGTTTGAGTTAGAGAGCAGAAAGAATGTTCTTCTGTTGAATGAAGTATATTGTTCCTCAGATGCCTTTACAAAATGACAAGGATCCCCTTTATATAAGGAGGGAAATCCCATCATAGTACATGAGTAATTATTACAAAGAAACATAGCTGGAATAGCTACTTACTAGTCTGGTACAGACTAGTGTTTCCCTTGCAGGCTTTGTCAGTTTTGATCATATGCCTTGGGAACTTCCCGCTGGTGCGTCGCAGCCGTTGGCTTGCACTGCCTCGAGGTCGATCATCACGAACCCTCGGGGGCGAACTCCGAGCTAGACTTCGAGCCTCCAGGGATGGTCTTTCTGGAGGCGCCCTAGTGATCAATAAATCGAACACTCTGATTTTTACCGTATACAGATAGTCCCCGCGTTTCTTAGAATAAAATGATAAGAAACAATTTTGACACCGATCCCCTTGAGCCTCTTGCGATGATGCCATGCTCATGACGCTAGCTTTTCCAATAACTGAGACGACGCATCGACACGTCTTTCCGGGGAACATTTGATGTAGCGCCAGTTTACTTTCTCAAGGCGATAATATTGCCGCCAATCCGTTTCCCAATTGGCATTGATTGCGCCTGCCGATCCATTCTCGTAAGACATTGATTGCACCGTCAGCACGTTTCCCAAAGGCATTAATTGCGCTGTTGGTTACGCTCCCTCCTTTCTATAAATAGAAGCTTTCTTGAACCAAAACTTCATTCAGTCATTCTTCAACAATCTTCGGCCCCTTACTTCTCTTCATCTTCATCCTATTTTATTTCCCACGTTTAAAGCCTGTGGCTGCAAGGTCATACGACGCAGTTCTTTCCAGTTGTGTTATGGCTCTTTCTCAAAGCTTTCCCCTACTGAGTGGGATCGCACTGCTTTGCTGTTGTTGTTGTTATTGTTGTTACTGCTATCGTCGTTGGCTCAAGACGATGAGGGGAGGGGGCGATGGATTTTTTCCTACTGAGGAAGATATTTGAACTTTACACTGTTGCTCCGTAGGACGTTCGAACTTTATACAGCTGCTCACCTCCCTACTTCGGCTGGGTGTGGTGCTTCACCCCTTTTGCTTTCCGTGGAGTGAAGCGGCGCTACCAGCTACTAACTTGCATGGCACAATGTTCCAAGAAATGGACTCAAAGTTGCCGTGCCGGCAAGGCCTGCTAAGAGCGTTTGCTCTTTGGCGAGCCACGACCCTCTCTTCATCTTTTTCTGCTTCTTCATCGTTCTCTGCTTCTTCTGCATCCTTGAAGGTGCCGTTTGGAAGGTCGAGGTGGGGCCCAGAAGAAACGATTCTCGAAGGCATTGCTCCTGAGGATGTGCCACCGAGAGCAGTTTAGACTTTTAGCCGTTATCTTTGCTTTTTTGTTTCTGCGTAAGGACCCTTCGTGGGCTTTTGTAATCATGTGTAAGGTCCCTTCATGGGCTTTTTGTAATCAACGTTTATTAATGCAAAGAAGTTTCTTCAATTTGTCTCTGATTTATGTTGGATTTTCCTTTATTTGCATTTGTGAAGAATCTGAGTGCATGACTCTACCGATCGGTCCGAATATCGGGCCCGGGTGTAGGTATTTCCTCGGTTCCTGATTGGTTAGTACGATATCCTGTGGAGCCCTTTGTCATCCCACGGACTAAGCCTGGGTTGGATAGATACAAGATTAGGCCGCCGGGACGGCCGAGTGAAAATAGGGCTTCAAATTTATAGAACGAAACCTAACCTTTCAGACCCCGTCGATAGTCCTCGAAGGGGAACTCGCTCGGTCGTCCGAGAATAAAGATAGCCATTAGGCTTTCGAAAGCAGTCCCCGAGTGAGAGTTCGCTCGAGCTTGGGTGACCTGAAAACTTGCTTTGAACTTAGAGCAAAGATAACCTTAAGGCATTGCAGATAGATCCCGGACGAGGGTTCGCCTGGGTTCGGATAACCCCTGGATTACAGTAACCGAGAGGAGATTTAACTGGACCTGAAGGCGAGAAATAGCCCTAAGGTTTTATCAGTAGTTTTTGAGTGAAACTTGGCTCAAGCTCAGGTAGCTCGGGGGCCGGATGATCGGGTAAATGACTCGCACTTGCAATAGCAGAAATCCTCGAGGTAGGGTACCACCTCGAGGTTAAGCCCATATGAGTAGGTTTTTTAGAACTTATCTTCTTTTTGACAGAGGTCCTCGAGATCGGGTACCATCTCGAGGCTTGTAGTGATATCAATGGCTCCTTGTAGCCTATCTTTTTTCTTGACAAGGGTCCTCGAGATCGGGTACCATCTCTAGGCTTGTAATGACATCAATGGTTCCTTAGAGCCTATCATCTTTTTTAACAAGGGTCCTCGAGATCGGGTACCATCTCGAGGCTTGTAATGACATCAATGGTTCCTTAGAGCCTATCTTCTTCTCGACAGTGGATCTCGAGATCGGGTACCATCTCGAGGCTTGTAATGATATCAATGGCTCCTTAGAGCCTATCTTCTTCTTGATAGAGATCCTCGAGATCGGGTACCATCTTGAGGCTTGTTGATGCGGGGGTTTTTGATCCCAGAAATGCCGTACGACCGCATAAGTTGTATGACATGGTTATAAAACGACCGAGGTGATCGCGCCGGTACATCTTCCCAAAGTGATGATGGCTTAGCCAGTATTTTTAACTGGCCTTTAAGGCGATCGGGCAGCCACCGCTTGCTTCTATATATAGGTTTTCCTTCTCTCCTTTTGAGGATTCCGCTATCCTGAGTATCTTATTCTTCTTCATAGAGTCCTTCCCTCTACGTTATGTTCTTCACTGCTTTAACTTAGGAATCCTTGCTCATATTTCTGCTCCAATTCTCTAAATTTGCCATAGTTATGGTTGCTGCGCCAGGATTCGTTCGGCAAGGAGGAGGAAGTTCCGCCTCTGATCCCTGCCTGGTTGGAGGCACGTCGCCGGAGTCAGGCGAGCCATCCTAGGACATTTTGCTTCGAGGGGGAATTTTCCTGCAGGAAAACCTCCCAATGTTCAGAGCCATTGGGAGTATGCTTCGAAGCTTACCTCTCTGATAGGAGAGGGGCATCTTGAGTTAGTGAGAAAAGATTATGGATGGGGGGAGAAAGTAGTACTGCAGGTATGTTCCTCGGAAGAGAGCATTACGGACCATGCCAAGGGGTTTCTGAACATATACACATACCCCTTTACGCTGGGCCCCCTCGATAGGGTTGTGCTCGATTTCTGTCGAAAATATCGGGCTACCTTGGCACAGGTTCACCCGTCGTTTTGGCGTATAGTAGTGATGATGCGATTCTTCGCGGAGGGAGGATGGCTCGATTTTACCCTCAGTCATCTTATCAGGCTATACCGGCCCTTTCACCATCGAGGCCTGCTAACCCTGCGATGCCGGTCCACCAGGCCTTTCATTGTTGATGAGGAAGAAGATTGGGACCGGGAATGGATAAGTCGATTCATCCGAGTACAGACTGCTGATATTATCCCGATGGAGTTCCAGCCATTTCTCGAGGAATGGAATTTTACACGTAAGTGGTACACTTGTGTCTTTGTTGTTTGCTCGTTTTGCTCACGGCGGAGTCGGGCTCCGTAAATGCGTTTTTCCTTTCCTTTCTGCAGCAATTTCATGGAAGCCACACGAGGTCCCCAACATGACGGATTGGGCTCGGAAGTTGGCAATCCATTCGACTCATGATGGTCGTAAGTGGCGAGATTTGTCTAAGGGCAAATGGAAGGCAAAACACCACGGTACGTGCTATGCAATTTTGCTCTTTTTGGGAAAACACCCTCCTTTTAAGTGTTTTGATTCTGTCTGTGTAGGCATTGGGGGGTTCTCTGAAGCGTGATCGTGCCTTTCCGGGGAGGGGGAAGAATCACCAGCTTTGGGGCCGAATAATAATAAGCGAAAAGAGCCTTCGCAGGGCGACGATGCCTATAGCAGGATGAGTCCAGCCCGGAGGCTCAGAGAGGATGCATTAGCCAAGCCTGCAGCGCCCGAGATCTCTGGCCTTGGAAAAACGGTCCCTCCTCCGCTGCCATCTTCTTTTCCTGTCGGAGGTACGTCAAGGAACGAGGGTTCTTAGCTGCCGACTTCTTCTCCCGTCGAAGGTACATCGAGGGATGCTCGAGGCCAGGGGCCGTATACATCGAGCGACCGTGTCCCAACCGGGAGCGGTTTTACTGGGGTTGATGGAGCCAGACTAGTAGATGTGCGCTCGACTTTTGAGGAAGCTCACCGGCTCTACTCTGTGGTAAGTTTTGGCCGATCGTATCGGTTCTTTAGTTTTTGCAGCTTTTTCTCTCTCTTATTGAGTTTCTCCTTCATAGGCTTTTAACAAACTCAAATCTGAGCTGCTTCGTCATGAGGCCAGGCTGCAAAAAGCCGTGGATGGGGAGAAATCCCTTAGGCTCCTTTGCGATGAAAAGGAAGATGAGTTGGCACACTTGCGGTATGAGGCGAGTCGAAGCTTGAACTATGAAAGCTACCTCGAGGAGCAGGTAAATTTTGTTCTAAGGGGTGCATGTTCCCTTTTTTATCCCTGAGGTCGATGTCTCGTTCATTCTAGTTGCACAGGAAGTCGGAGGACCTAGAACGCCTCGAGGGTGAAATTGGCCAAATTAAGTGTCAGTGTGACAAATTGAAGGCTCGGGTTGACGCTCAGTTTGTGGCGGAAAAGGCCGCTTTGTCCAAAGCTTCTGCCTTCAAATTTCAACTTCGCGTACCACGCGAAAATAGCTTAGTCCGAGCGGACATGATTACAAGTCTTGAGTCTAAGCTTCTGAAGGTGAAGGCCTAAGTTGTGGATGCCTGGGCCGAAGCCGTAATGAGTCTTACTAAGGCCGATAAGAGAGTGGCTGTCTATTTGAAGGATGCTGCCGATGCTCGAGCTGAGTTGAGGAGGGCTCTTGACCGTAAGGGCAGAAGCAAGGAATATGCTCGGTGCAAATCTCGAAGGAAAACCCTTGAGGAGATTCATGCTAGGGGCTTTGACCTCTTGGAAGAGGTGAAGCAAGCATAGGCGGAAGAACATGACGCTAAGTCCCTTCGGTCTGATGCCGAGGATAGCGAGAAAGAGGCCGATGGGCCATAGTCCCCGAGGGGGACGTACATTAGGCCTTCCTTTTTTGATTCTGTGTATAGTGCTTTCAAAAGACATTGTAAATGAAGCTTGTGTTTTTTCATACATGTGCATAAAAGGAAACTCTATGGGCTTTATTTTTCATGCACTTCTTATTGCTTCGATTTTTGTAATTTGTTTAGCTAGATGAACTAGTTTTTGAGTAGAAGGGGGTCCTTAGTTCTATAATATGGCCTTGAGGCTCGTTTGGCTGACCCGTAGACTCTTATGCATTAGGGTAGGTACGACCTTTCGTATGGGCTGGCGACAGTGGCTATTATGCATTGGGGTCGGTGTGACCTTTTAGTGTAAACCGACGTTTAATCTCTTATGCTTTTGCTCTCAGGAAAATTTAGTTAACTATTTTGTATTCAGTCTCTGAGTCAGTTTTCGACTCGAGCTTATTGACCCTTCAGTTTTTGAATTTAGAGCTGGCCCTTAGGCTCTTACGCGTTAGGTCGATATGACCTTTAATATGGGCTTGCGGTAGTGGCTCTAACGCATTAGGGTCGGTACGACCTTTTATATGGGCTGGCGGCAGTGGCTCTTACGCGTTGGGTCGGTACGACCATTAATATGGGCTGGCAGCTGTGGCTCTTACGCATTAGGGTCGGTACGACATTTTATATAGGCTGGCGGCAGTGGCACTTACGCGTTGGGTCGGTACGACTCTAATATAGGCTTTAATTTTCCCTCATTAAGGACTTTTTAGAATTGTGTTTGCCTAACTCTTCAACGGTTCGGTAAAACCTCGATTGCGAGTTGTTATGTGGCGGTGATCGACCACCTCGGGAGGTTTTGCTCGGTGGATGAGTGTTTCGAAGCCTATAGTTTTGGAGCTGACATGGTCGAAGGTCTTTTGCCTATGTCGAGGGTAGCCTGTTTTAACCGGTTCTTTTCGAAGTTTTTTCGAAGTAATTGAAGGCCTATGATCTTTTAGCGATGGTCGAGCGTCCCTGAGTCGCGTTAGTTTGGCTGGTACAGCCTTGTGACGGTAGTCATTGTGTTTGACCGGAGCCTTTTAGTCCCTGAGTGAGGTAGTTTCGGCATCTATATCGAGGGTATGTGATGTTTTAGACGTCAATACCACACAAGAAGGGGGGTGATTTGTGTGGTACCTAATTTTCACACTAGAAGAACCTGGTTCTTCTAGGTGTTCTAACTTCTACTGTTTGCGGAATTAAAATACAAGAATAAAGAACATAGAGATTTTTACGTTGAAAACACCTGGCTCAAAAGTTGAAAAAAACCACGACCTACTGCTCAGTAGGATTTTCCCAAACTTCCACTAAACTTCAATGAGCCAAAAACAGCATTTACAAAACTCTTTGTAAACCTAAGGATTAACTCTAATCCCAATGTATCACACAGCTTCAACTGTTGCGACACTTTCAAGTTAACTCTAACTTGAATACTCAATGCACCTAATACAATTGGTTCTAAGAAAGCTGGAAAGGTACAATGTTAAATTACCTACTACAATTGAACTAGAAATAAAGAAAGACACAATGGAATTGGTTCTTCACACTTAGTTCTTGTAGCTTCAGATTTGCACACTTGTATCACACACAAATTGCTAGCAACAATCGCCTAGCTCTTTTGCTCTCAATTTGGTTTAACTTCAGCTTATGTGCAATCACTTGTAAAAGAGAACAATCGTTATATTTATAGAGTTAGTAATCAGAGTTTGATAAGAACTCAAATTGTGGATCCTTTGACAATTCGAGTCCAAGAACAACTCTAACTCCTAATCCATATTCTTGATCCGGATGTAATTCTCTTTTCATATGAAGACTTCAACTCCTTATCCTATATGCAATATTTTCGATCAGTTCAGAAGATATTTATCAAGATATTGCTGCTTGATCTCAAGGACTTATCTTCTTCACGTGCATCTCATGTGTATGGGCCATAACAACTGTGTCTCCTTAGATGAACCCGGTCCTTTACTGAGTTCATTTGTTATTCTTCAAAACTTCAACTGATCTTGGGCCAACAAATTCCCCCTTTTTGATGATGACAAACTCTGTGCTTTTACTGATTATAGAACCTGTGGAACTCAGCTAAAATGTCATCACTTACTGTCACACCTCATTTTTTACACATCTACCCCGAAAGATAATGTATAAGGGAGTTTTTCCATTTAAAGTGACATTATTCGAAATGGGATTATTTATTTATTTAGAGTCGCCACTTGGGATAGGATTGGCTTTTGGTGTCCCAAGTCACCGGTTTAACTTGATCCCAAATCGAGGAAAATTTCGACTTCCCAGTTGGAGTCTGCGAACCAGAAATTCTGAATAAGGAATTCTGTTGACCCGAGGGAAGGTATTAGGCACCCCCGGATCCCGTGGTTCTAGCACGGTCGCTTAAATTATTATAAATGGCTAAAAATCTGGTTTTATGCATGTTCAAACCTATAGTGCAATTTTATAAATTTGTTTAACCGCTTTTAATTGGTTTTATGAAAGTGAACGCCGTTTAAGAGCGTGTTTTCGGATCACGTCACATGAAATGCACCCGGATCCGCGACACCTCTTATTCAACGTTTTGGGATTTGGATTTGGGTTGCATGAAATGCACACCCGAGTTTAGGAAGGTAATATTATTAAAATTCGCGCCTAAAGTGACTAGCGTATTATTATCTTTGCGGGAAGCCATGAAAATTCGCTAAATGGCATGTCCCGATTTCTAAGTATTTCAATAGAAGTAATTGAAGATGGCCACGCAATTTATGCATTTTATTTGGCGCGGCGCACCTCGTTTTTATTTTAAAGGTCAGCCTAAAAGAACTACAATTTTCTATCAAGTATTGTCTCTAAAGGGACCCTAATTAGCATTATGAATTATTATTAAAAAAAAAACATCAAGGGATTCGGGCCTCAAACTCAAGTCCACATTTGAACAAGAGGATAACCTCCTAGTTCAAACGTGCTGCTTAGCTTGGAAGGCCCAAATTATAATTTAAACTCAACGACCTTTAAATCTAATGGCTTAAATTTTCAACGTGTTGGGCCTCAAGAGCCAGCCCTTGGGAATAAGCCTGTCCCATTTTATTTGTAAAGCCACCTACAAGGCTATCCAACATCCAGGCCATAGCACAGGCCCAGATAGAAAATAGGTTGCAAGTTGGGACTCAGGATTTAAATCACTTGGGCTTCTGATTATACATTAGGCCCAGATCCCATTTTTAACAAAAGTACAGCCTTGGGCTCTTGAATGAGCTCAAGCTGATGTTGATTCTTGGGTTTGTTAATAATTTTGTAGACAAATGCATAATTTGCTCAAGTCACAGACGTGCTAGCTTTGAAATGCAAAGTCTCCTGTAGATTCAAACTTGTCTAATAATGGATAACCAATACACTCGATCTAAAATTTTTAACAACCTTTAGCTTCAATTAATACACCTCAAAACAGCTCAGTCACAAACTGAATATGAAAGGGACTACCGGAGCTTCCACTTCGTTTCTGAATCATTTTTGAACAAACAGATGATATGACTATTATCTTTAACACATGTCTAATAATCGACCACAAATGTTTGATGAAGAAACTAAGACTAATATTATGTTCAAGCTACAGGGCCAGCTTCATTGCAAGCATGCTCATACGTTACTTTAGATTCTGCTTTCAAATGGCATCTTAATATAACCTTAAATCTCAAATTAATCTAATAACCTAAACTGAGATTATCGACAACTAGTATTCTACTCATAATACTCACATAAGTCTGAAAAATAACAGTTCATACAGTCCGATTAACATGAATAATATAATGTTATAACATGTGTTTAAACCAAGTAAACTACTAAGGAATTCGCAAGACAAGCAGATTGTATTTCATGATCTCTTCCGATATTGATTCAAGTTTCACATGTCATTCGAGGCTGAAAAAAAAGTACCTGGAAATTAGAGAAAAGTAAGAAGAAGGTAGAGTCAGCAGCAGTACACAGCAGTATAGTAACAGGAATCAACAGCTTGAGATTTATTGTAAACCCAGAAGCAATATTGAACAGCCCAGGACAAATTTCAACCAGTAAACCACTCGTAACAACTTGAATAAACCCAAACAAACTCGAAATCACCCCAGGACAACCTCTAAACTTCAGCAATCAGGCATATATCCCTATCTAAGCTAGAACTTTGAACTAACAACTGAAATTTAAAATTAATCTAAGGGGAATTTCAATGGAACAGTACTTTTTGAGTTTTTGTGTTTTCTGTTATTTTTTTTTTGGGTTTTTGCAGAATTTAAGATCTTAAGAGGAGGATTTTGGGAAAAATTATAAGCTGGAAGTTTTGGGAATTTTTCAGAGGTCTAAAACTTCTAAACAAGGCAATGTGTGTGCCTTTTATAGGCAAAAATGTAAAGCTTTCTTCAGATTTTTGTTTTTCTCTTTAGTCCCTCTCCTTTTAACTTTCAGTCCCTAATTTTTAAGACTTATTACCCAAGTAACAACACCTATTTTATTGAAAACTATACTAAAGTCTATTCTAGAAAGTCCTACACCCATTACAATCCCTATTCTATCCTTACCCCTTTTCAAAAATTACCAAATCTGCTGAAAGTACCCTTTTCTATACCTGAACTACCCTCAAAACTCTCTTGGAATTACTGACCAACCCAAACCCCCTTTACCTTAGTTAGTACTGACTATAGTTAACCTTATTTAATCTAAATCAGCTATAACCAATCAATTAGCCCTAACTACTGAATTAAACTAAAATTTAATCAAACCAGTGATTTAATCAAACCAAACAGTATCTGAACAGGGTTGAAACAACAATTAACTAAGATTAAAATGAAGCAAAATCGAATTGCAAAGAATTATCGAGACAGGCTAACACACGTTCAAGAATCGAACTATTGAATTAAAGGCTAAAATCATGCGTTGACAGTCAAATATATACACTAATTATTAAAATTGCTAGAACACATACTGAATCAAAAAAGATAAGCAAAACATAAAACAAAAGAAACAAGAATAAAATCAGAATTAAAAGCAGGGAAAACAGAATACCTAATAGAATTAGGAACTCGGTTAGGCACTGTTGCTTGAATCCTCCAGGATTCTTGACACGTAACATCCCTAATCGTGTGTTTTCACAAGAACCCACATGATTAGGGAAATTACGGTCAAAAATCCCTAAATTTTTGAGCTAGGGTTCTGCCGGTTTTAAGATTTGAAATTCGAGGAGTTATGGCAAGATTCGAAAGGTTTTGGTCAGGGATTAATGATGGGGAGGTCATGGAGACTGTGGGGTGTAAATTTGGGCCGGTTTGGACAAGGTTGTGTTTTGGCCGGAAATTTTGATCTAATATTCGAGGCATATGGCTATGATTCGAGGGAAGTGGTTTTGGGGGTTGGAAAGAGGAGGAAGAGAGGAGTAAGGGGTGTATTTTTTGGGTGGTTTGGAGCTTCGCCGCCGGCGGCGGCGATTTCCGGCCGGCGGCGGACGGTGGCAAAGGGGTGGAGATACAGTGGGGTACGGTGGGGCTACGGTGTGGCGATTTCCGGCGAGATGTGAGAGTGGGGGTGCGGGGGAGATGAACGAGGGGGTAGGGGGTGTGTTTCGGACATATATATATTAAGTAAAACCAGCTTCAGGACCGTTCGATCAAGGAACCTCGACGGTCCTGATTGAACGAGTCCAAACGACGTCGTTTCACGTGGGCTGGGGAATTGGACCAGGTAAGGTTGGACGGGTCTGGGACGGATCAGGCCTATTTTATTTGGGCTCAGCCATTTGGGCCCAATTTCTGGCAGCCCCTTTTGCATTTCTTTTGTATTTCATTTTTGATTTTTTGATTTTTGTATTTATTCATTTTTCCTAATTTTAAAAACTGCTAAAACAAGACAAAGACTCAATTAAACTATTTAAAACTTCCTAAAAATTCTTAAAAACTCTATTTAGAATAAAACGCAACAAATAACAATTAAGAGTGCAACAAGACTTATTATTATATTTTTTTCTTTATTCT
>NW_017676656.1:35665-36360 GCF_001879085.1 Nicotiana attenuata
ATTTGTTTTTCTTTTTGGGATTTTTATTTTAACTTCTTTTCTTCTTTCTTCTATCTTTTGTTTTTCCTTTTTCATGTTTCTCCTTTTATTTTGCAAACACATGAAAGACTGGAAAGGGAAAACTTCCTTTTTGGTCGTTCTCCTGCTGCAAAGCTGTTTCTGCGCTTGCGCATTTCATTTCTTTTCGGATTGCACCTGCTTCTTGCAAGGTTGCTTTGAGTTAAACCTGTTTTCATCAAAGAACAATTGGTTAGTTTGAAACGGTGGTTGGTTTTGTGGCCTTGATCCTATTGATTGCTTGGTCCCGGCCCCATTTCCGTTGAGAATTTTGCTGCTTGTTTGTCTTGAGGGTAAATCTCCTTTCAAAACGATCGGGTTCAGCCTTCAGGATTTCATTATGAATCGCCCGTGTGGGCTCTGACCTTGTCACTTTATTCTGCCCTTGCCTTTGATTTTCTTTCTTTTCCAATATTTTTGCTTCAAAAGCATCAATCACTATGGTCAGTCGAGATTGGCCTGACGCACTCGCTGAGGCTGGGTATTTCTGCGACTCTGACCAGGCGAAGCCCTGTGAAACAAGTCCTGCCACCTTTTCTTTGTACTAGTTACGGAATCAGAGATAAACCGAAAGGGATTCAAAGAAAAGGTATGCAAAAGGCAAGCATATGATTTTAAAGAGAAGCATCCCTTTCGGG
>NW_017676656.1:41040-41399 GCF_001879085.1 Nicotiana attenuata
TTTTTGTGCCGGGAGATCCTCGGTTTTTGTTCCGGGATTTGGGAAAGAAAAAGCTCCACGGTTTTTGTGCCGGGAGATCCTCGGTTTTTGTTCCGGGATTTGGAAAGCAAAAGCTCCACGGTTTTTGTGCCGGGAGATCCTCGGTTTTTGTTCCGGGATTTGAAAGAAAAAAGGCTCCACGGTTTTTGTGCCGGGAGATCCTCGGTTTTTGTTCCGGGATATTTAAGGAATGGGATCCTATGCTATCATGATTTGTTTTTCTTTTTGGGATTTTTATTTTAACTTCTTTTCTTCTTTCTTCTATCTTTTGTTTTTCCTTTTTCATGTTTCTCCTTTTATTTTGCAAACACATGAAAGAA
>NW_017676657.1:0-9928 GCF_001879085.1 Nicotiana attenuata
AAACCAACCACCGTTTCTATAAAATCTGGACTGGAAGTGACAGCAGCAAACAGTTAGTTTGAGGCAAATAACAGATAGGTAATCGCACGTTGAGGCGTGATGCACCTATACAGTTAAATGTGCTTCTATATGTTTCGCAACGGTTGCATGCGTCATCCCGGCTTTTCCTGTCCAAATTCTTTTCTTTTTATTCCGACCCTCTTTTTCCTGCCTTTTCCTTGCTTTTCTGGTTTTTTTCTCATTTTCCTCATTTCTCTTTTCTCTCCCTCTTTTGTTTTCTTTCATTCTTGCCTTTGCTATGGTTTCTTTCTCTCGGTTTTCTTATTCTCTTTCTTTTTGTTTCTTTTCCTCTCTTGTTTTCTTTCATTTTCCTTCATCCCCTTTTCTTTTCTCTTAGGGTTACGGTCGAATCCTATGGAGATTGCCTACGTATCATGACCCCGCATGAATCAGACCAAGCGTAGTTCTTGCAGATCAGGAATAAGGTAGATAGACAAACTTTTTTTTTATTTTGATTTGAGTTTTTTCTTTTTAATTTTCGAAAGAAAGACTTATAAAGAAAGAAAGAATTTTTTCAGATTTCGATTTGTTTATTTTTTTTTATTTTTTTTTAAAAGAATTTTTGTAAAGAAAGATTTCTAAAGAAGAAAGAAACTTCTTTTTTTTGAATTGTAACTCTTTTTTTCGAAAGACAAACTTTTAAAGGAAATATTTTTGGACTTTTGGATTTTATTTTCAATTTATGAAAGAACTACTTCTAAAGAAAAAGAAAATATTTTTGATTCTTAAATTTCTTTTTAATGAAAGAAGAATGAAAATATTTTTGGCTTTTTGATTTTTTTTTTGATTTTGAAAGAAGAAGAAACATATTTTTTTTTTGATTTTTGATCTTCCATTAATTTTATTTCAAAAACAAAACTCCGGCTTTGCGGATACGGCCTTTCAGCACTTCGGGAAAGAAGATTTTAAGGCTGTGCCCGCGAACCATTGAAAATGACCCAAGGTGGCTGTTCTTGCAAAAACGGCCTTTCGGCGCCCTTTTGGGGACATTCGGCTTATTTTAAGAAAGAATGGCATCACCTGACTTATTTGTGACAAAAATTAAAATTTTGGTATTTGGCTATTTTTGCAAGAGGGTGGTTGGACCCGAAGAGGGTTGCCTACGTATCTCACATCCGATGAGAATCAAACCAGCGTAGTTCGGTCAAACGTCAAAACCAATTATATTTTATTTGAACAACAATCTTTTCTTTTTCAAATATTTTCCTTCTTCATTTTTTCAAAATCCGGCAGCATTTCGGTACTATTTGGGCATTGGTTTTTTTTAAAAACAGGTGGTTACCCTCACTTAGTCCTAACACTGCTATTTTTCTCAATTTCCTCTCATTGTATACAGGCCGGTCAACATGCAAAGCCTAGCAAATAAATGCACAAGTAGCACGTAAGATGCATCAGGATGGTCTTTTCATTTCAGGTCACCTGTCCTAGACAGACCCAACCCGTGTGTTGAGTCCCCTAGGTCAAATGCACATGATGCAAACAAACGTTCCTACTAGGGATCCGGCATGAGGTTTTTTTCTTCTAGGTTTAAACCCTAGGTTTATTGGTCTAGACCTGGCTTACCCGAGCGGACAACTCGAGCCGAGGGGGAGGCAGCGTACCGGGGATACAGAAGCTCCGCCGGCTTAGCAACTTATCCAAACCTCGTTCTAAATGGGAAAAGACTCTAAACAGAAGAGAAGCTATATGAAGTGCACCCTTCTCCATGATGTAGAAGACTCGGAGAGAGGAAGGGATTCGTAACAGTTTATATATACAATTCAACAAATATCAAAGCGGTAAAACATTTAGCACATATAGCATGGAACATGTAGAAAAATCAGATAAAGCCACATATAACAATTATACTAAGCTCGAATTCTTGAACCCTGAATCGAAATTCTGGGTTCGTATCCCCAGCAGAGTCTCCAGAGCTGTCACACCTCCTTTTTTACACACCTACCCTAGAGGGTAATGTATAAGGGAGTTTTTCCATTTAAAGTGACATTATTCGAAATGAGATTATTTATTTATTTAGAGTCGCCACTTGGGATAGGTTTGGCTTTTGGTGTCCCAAGTCACCGGTTTTTCTTGAATCCCAAATCGAGGAAATTTCGACTTCCCGAATGGAGTCTGCGAACCAGAAATTCTGAATAAGGAATTCTGTTGACCCGAGGGAAGGTGTTAGGCACCCCCGGATCCCGTGGTTCTAGCACGGTCGCTTAAANCAAGTTTGGCTTAGGTTTATTTTCAAACTGTTCCAATTCTCGATTTATTTCCCTAAAAGCCTCTTCTTCATCATATTCCGGTTCTTGGTTCATTATTTCACAATTAGACAACGTAGTTGGCTCTGGGCATGAAGTCCGCAAGCATGTCATGTTATTTAAAGCCGCATTATTATAACTGAAAAGAAGAAATAAAAGAGAAAAATAAAGAAAATCAGAAAGAATAAAGAGAAAAATGAACGATGAAATATTTATTTCATTTCTTGGAATTGGGAAGATAACAGGGTTTATATTGAGAAATTTAACAGACAGGAAACTAAAAAAAACCTCCGAGTTACACCCTGGAATAACTCGGGATGCAGAAAAAGTGGCAGGACAGGTCTACCGGGACTCCCGCCTGATTGGGAATGGCGTAGCCTTCCAATTCTGCAGCTTGGCATTGGGTCCCATATACAGCACCTCAGCGGTGCTGGAGCCCTCTCCCAGCTGAACCATGTGGGTTTCGTATAATATCTTTCTCATTGCCCCACATATCTCTTCAATCTCTTCGGTCGTAAAGGCCTCATCCTCTTCTTTTTCATTGTATTTTGGCTTAACAAAGGTCTCGTACAGATGTGGCAGTGGTTGTGGCAAGACCCATCCCTCTTTCTTTCTCTCATCCGCCCACTCTACATCATCTGGGGTGGGGTGAAAACCTATCCCGAAGAATTTTTCAGTTGTTGGCAGGGTCACTGGTTCGGATATTCCTTGCAGAGCTTTTCCAAGTCCCTTCCCTGGCTTGAAACCATGTCTGATCATTTCTTTGGCCACCATAATCGAGGCATTAGATAGGAAGGGTTGGGGACACGGGTTTCCTTCTTTATGCTGGTCCGCCACCATAATTTCGAATGCTTGGTAAACTATGTGTTCACTGCCTTCCCTCGCTTCTAGGCATGGGACAGATGGATCCCGATAAAGTGACTGTTCATCCTCTCCATGAACCACGATCTCCTGATCCTCGTGTTCAAATTTCACCATTTGATGGAGGGTAGAGGGTACAGCTCCTGCAGCATGGATCCAAGGCCTTCCCAGAAGAAAATTGTAAGACGTGTCCATGTCTAGCACTTGGAAAGTCACCTCGAAGTCCACCGGGCCAATGGTCAAGATTAGGTCAATTTCTCCAATGGTGTCTCTTTTGATACCGTCAAAGGCTCTCACGCAGACATTGTTGGGACGAATCCTTCCAGTCCCGATTTCCATACGCTGTAGCGTGGAGAGTGGGAAAATGTCTATTCCCGAACCTCCATCTACCATGACTCTCTTTACATAATATCCCTCACATTTGACGGTTAAGTGCAAGGCCTTGTTGTGAGCAGCTCCTTCTGGAGGCAAGTCATTTTTGCTGAATGAGATTTGATTGACAGCAAAGAACCTTTCCGCCATTCTTTCAAGCTGTTCCACCGAGGTTTCAACTGGCACGCAAGCTTCATTCAGAGTTTTCATTAACACCCTTTGATGCTCAGGGGATTTCAACAGTAATGACAGTAAAGACACTTGTTCAGGACATTTTCGCAACTGATCGACCACCTCATAGTCGGCCATTTTCATCTTTTGAAAGAAAACTTCTGCTTCTTCAGCACTCACAGGTTTCTTAGGCGGGAAACGCCTTTTGGTAGCATTGTCTACCTCTTCTATGTTTGAGTACGTTTCAGCGGGAACATTTTCTGGAAGCTCTCCCAAGATCTCTTTTCCTTTCTACGTAACCACCGTCTGATGATAATTCCAGGGCACTGCAGCAGGGTTGGTCATAGGCTTCTGTGGTACGTGTCCAATAACCACTGGCTCACTCAGCCGAGGTGGTTTAATTGTCCCCCGCACCACATAGGCTTGCTTGGGTACGTTCACTTGTGTTCCCTTTTTCACTTCCAATGTCTTTGGAGGGCTCACAATCAGCTTCTTTTCTTGGCGGCCTCGTGGGACATAGAGAATTCCATTTTTGGGAGGTATCGCCTCTGTTCTTGTTTCAGCTTTCTTTTCTGGTTCTGTTTTGGTGACTTTGTTCTTCTTCTCCTCTTTATCTTGCTTCGGGGCAACCTTTGGCTTTCTTTCCGCATCAGCAATGGCAATTATGGCCTTTAGCGCCGGATCAAATTCTTTATCTTCGCAAATCATTCCAATTACTGGCCCGTTATTATGGGCTGGCAGTGGGTTATTTGTCACGTTTGGGACATCCTCATCCCTCAACACTATCTTTCCTTGCTCTATCAAGTCTTCCATGGCTCTTTTCAACGTCCAACAATTTTCTGTATCATGCCCCTCAACTCCTGAGTGATAAGCACATCGGACGCCCCACTGATAGGAGGGTGATTCTAGGTTTTGCCTGTTTGGGGGTATGGGCTGCAGCAAATTCATTTGAACAAGCTTCGGGAACAGACTGGAGTAGGGTTCGCCGATTAGTGTAAAATTAGGTCTCCTGGGTGGTTCCCGAGGACAGAAGTTATTCTAAGGAGGATGGGGGTTATAGTGGTTTTGGTGAGGAGGCTGGTTTCTTGGGAATGGAGTTTGATTTCTATTGTCATGTGGCTGCGGCCGGGCGAAGGGTTGAGCGTTCATGACCGCATAAGGTGGAGGAGCATAAGCCATATCATGATGAGGGTAGTAATGTTGAGAGGTTCTTTCGGAAAACACAGGTCTAGGAGCCCGGTATCTTCTTGCCCCTGATGCTGCCATAACCATTTCTTCTTTCTGTTTACCCTTGGCCATCCCTCCAGACCCGCCCTGAATGGCTTGGGAGGTTGCTCTAATGGCCGACTGACTCAAAATCCGGCCCGTTTTCAGACCATTATCCACCATCTCACCGATCTTAATAGCCTCTACAAAAGGTTTGCCCATGGATGACATCATGTTCTGGAAATAATCCGCTTCCTGGGCCTGAAGAAATACGGTGACCATTTCCACTTCATCCATTGGAGGTTTCACCCTCGACGCTTGCTCACACCACTTAATAGCATATTCCCTGAAACTTTCTGAGGGCTTCTTCTTCAAATTCGCCAAAGAGTTCCTGTCTGGCGCAATGTCGATGTTGTATTGAAACTGTCTCACAAAATCTCTGGCAAGATCGTCCCAAATGTGCCATCGGGAGACGTCTTGATCCATATACCATTCTGAGGCAATGCCTACTAAGCTTTCTCCGAAGTATGCCATCAACAACTCTTCTTTTCCGCCGGCCCCGCGCAACTGATTACAATACTTTTTCAAGTGAGCAATGGGATCGCCATGCCCATCATACTTTTCGAACTTTGGCGTTTTAAATCCCATGGGCAGGTGAACGTGAGGGAACATGCACAGATCAGTATAAGAAACACTTTTCTGCCCGCTTAAACCTTGCATGTTATTTAAGCTCTGCTCAAGGCTCCTCATTCTCTTTGCCATCTCATCTTGTTCAGGAGCTTTGGGAGTTTTATCTTGCCCTGGTGTAAGCTCAAATGGCGGTGGCTGAGGGTAAGTGTATGTGGGATATTGAGGAGGATCTGCTTGAAAGATGGGATTTTGGAAAGTAAAGGCCGAGGGATCAAAAGCGGGCCTTGGGAGTGAAGGCTGTGCGGTGGCAGAGCATGGTGGAGCGGTGAAAATATTGGGGACTGCTCCTGATGTGAACACCTGGGGGCGTATCTCAGAAGGTGTTCCTATAAAGTGAGCAGACGGGGTATTCGGGTGACTGATGGGGATGTTAGAAGTACCCCCGGTTCTCGGGAACAATTCAGGAAAGCCAGGGATAGCACTTGGAGGCTCCCTGCCATTAGTCCATGCATCCCACATCTCCATCATTCGGAGATGTAATATCCGATTTTCTTCAGCTGTGGCAGACTCGGAGGTCGGGATCCCTGAGATGGGGTTGTCTTCGGTGATGAGAAGTGGTGGCAAAGTCATTTCAGACGACATTTCTGTACTTCCTTATGATCTGGTGAAATATCGATGCGATGCCAGCTTACCAAAAACCAATCACCGTTTCTAAATGCCTAAGCTGGAATTTACAGCAACAACGGTTAGTTTGAGACAAGTAACAGATAGGTAACCGCACATTGGGGTGTGATGCACCTAAACAGTTAAATGAGTGTCTACATGTTTGCCACGGTTTCTTCCCGTTTCTTTTCTTTTGATTTCTGCTTCCTTGCTTTTGCTTTCTGGTTTTCTCATTTTGATTTTACTTTCCTCTCCATTTTTCTTTTCTCTCTGGCCTTTCTCTTTTTGTGTTTCTTTTCCACTCTTGCTTTTCCTTTTATTTCCTTCCCTCGTATTTCTTTTTTTTGTTTTTTAGGGTTACGGTCGAATCCTATGGAGATTGCCTACGTATCATGACCCCGCATGAATCAAACCAAGCGTAGTTCTTGCAGATTAGGAATAAAGTAGGTAGACAAACTCTTTTTTTTTTATTTTGATTTGAGTTTTTTCTTTTTAATTTTCGAAAGAAAGACTTATAAAGAAAGAAAGAATTTTCTTTTTCCAGATTTCGATTTGTTTATTTTTTTAAAAAAAAAAATTTGATTTTATTTTCAATTTATGAAAGAACTATTTCTAAAGAAAAAGAAGATATTTTGATTCTTAAAAATTCTTTTTAATGAAAGAAGAATGAAAATATTTTTGGCTTTTTGATTTTTTTTTTGTAATTTTGAAAGAAGAAGAAAAATAATTTTTTATTTTTATTTTTGATCTTTCATTAATTTTATTTCAAAAACAAAACTCCGGCTTTGCGGATACGGCCTTTGAGCACTTCGGGAATGAAGATCTTAAGACTGTGCCCGCTAACCATTGAAAATGATCCAAGGTGGTTGTTCTTGCAAAAACGGCCTTTCGGCGCCCTTTTGGGGACATTCGGCCTATTTTAAGCAAGAATGACATCACCTGACTTATTTGTGACAAAAATTAAAATTTTTTGTATTTTTGGCTATTTTTGCAAAATGATGGTTGGACCCGATGAGGGTTGCCTACGTATCTCACATCCGGTGAGAATCAAACCAGCGTAGTTCGGTCAAACGTTAAAACCAAATATCTTTTCTTTTTCAAATATTTTCCTTTTTCATTTTTTCAAAATCCGGCAGCATTTCGATACTATTTGGGCTTTGGTTTTTCAAAGCAGGTGGTTACCCTCACTGCTATTTTTCTCAATTTCATCTCATTGTATACAGGCCGGTCAACATGCAAAGCCGAGCAAATAAATGCACAAGTAGCACGTAAGATGTATCAGGATGGTCTTTTTCATTTCAGGTCACCTGTCCTAAACGGACCCAACCCCTGTGTTGAGTCCCCTAAGTCAAATGAACATGATGCAAACAAACGTTCCTACTAGGGATCCGGCATGAGGTTTTGTTCTTCTAGGTTTAAACCCTAGGTTTATTGGTCTAGACCTGGCTTACCCGAGCGGACAACTCGAGCCGAGGGGGAGGTAGCGTACCAGGGATACAGAAGCTCCGCCGGCTTAGCAACTTATCCAAACCTCGTTCTAAATGGGAAAAGACTCTAAACAGAAGAGAAACTACACGAAGTGCACCCTTCTCCATGATGTAGAAGACTCAGAGAGAGGAAGGGATTCGTAACAGTTTATATATACAATTCAACAAATATCAGAGCGGTAAAACATTTAGCACATATAGCATGGAACATGTAGGAAAATCAGATAAGCCAAGTATAACAATTATACTAAGCTCGAATTCTTGAACCCTGAACCAGAATTCTGGGTTCGTTTCCCCAGCAGAGTCGCCAGAGCTATCACACCTCCTTTTTTACACACCTACCCCGAAGGATAATGTATAAGGGAGTTTTTCCATTTTAAGTGACATTATTCGAAATGGGATTATTTATTTATTTCAAAGTTGCCACTTGGGATAGGTTTGGCTTTTGGTGTCCCAAGTCACCGGTTTATCTTGAATCCCAAATCGATGAAAATTTTGACTTCCCTAATGGAGTCTGCGAACCAGAAATTCTGAATAAGGAACTCTGTTGACCCGAGGGAAGGTGTTAGGCACTCCCGGATCCCGTGGTTCTAACGCGGTCGCTTAAACTATTATAATTGGCTAAAAATCTGATTTTAATACATGTCATCCTATAGTGCAATTTTAAAATTGTTTACCGCTTTTAATTAATTTTTAGGAAATTGAACGTCGTTTAAAATATATTTTCGGATCACGTCACATGAAATGCACTCGGATCCTCGACACACTTTATTCAACGTTTTGGGATTTGGATTTGGGTCGCATGAAATGCACACCTGAATTTAGGAAGGTAAAATTATTTGAAAAGCGCGCCTAAAGTGACTAACGTGTTATTAACTTTGCCGGAGGCCATGAAAATTCTCTAAATGGCACGTCCCTATTTCTAAGTATTTTAATATGAGTATTAAAGAAGGCCACGCAATTTATGAAGTTTGTTTGGCGCGGCGCACCTCGTTATATTTTAAAGGCCAACCTGAAGGAACTATAATTTTCTATTAAAGACGGCCTAATTAATTAGCATTGTTAATTGCTATTATTGAGGGTAATCAAAGAATTTGGGCCTCAAACTCAGGTCCACACTTGAACAAGAGGAAGGCCTCTTAATTCAAATATGCTACCTAGCTTGAAAAACCCAAAATTGCATTAATCAATAACTTAAAACAAAATTATAAATTCCTCAGCATCTTGGGCCCACATATGACTAGCCTATTAATAATATAACTGGGCCTATGAAGTTAACTTTGTATGTCAAGTTTCAGCTATAGGGCTGACCATTACACTTGGCCTCCTAACAGGCTCGTTTGTGGTTAGATGAGTGGTCTGTTATTGCAAAGGCTAGTTTAATTACGAATCATCAATGCTTTTCAACAGGTAAAATAGCTCGCATCAGTCACAACAATCAACACGACTATATTGATTAAGGCACTCAAGACAATTTCGAAATAGCTAAATGATCTAGAGTAAATAGGCTTATTAGCAATTAAGCGACTGAACCACTCATATTTTCAAACTGTGTATATCAAAGCAACAGATAAAATGGCTCAATTTACATGCTGATTTTGAAGATAACTTTCATGCTGCTACCTAGATAGTATAGATCCTTACGCATACATGTTCATCCTAGACTTGATTTTCAGAACTCATTCAAATCTGTATAGCATACACTGGCAGCGTTTGGTAAACATCACGAATCATTTAATACTAGTCATTTACTTAATGCTGCTGAATTAATACTATTGAATACAAACTCATGTAATTATGAAATTGTTCAAAACAGTCCAAAAGTCCATTGTTTATGGTAGTACAAATCAAAAGCTAAACTATACTAGACAAGTACATATATCAATTAGCATCTATCTAACTATGGACAAATAATGATCCAAACGAGCACATATCAGGAAGCAAAATCATGAATATGTTTCATTTCATTTCCAACCCAAGAGCTACATCGAGGCAAATTCAAGGTGTGTACCTGGAATTAAAGGAACAAGAGGAAATCAGCAGTGTTAAACAGCAGGGAAAAAGCGACAGCAGTAGTTGAAATCAACAACAGGATCAATGTTGAGCCCAAAACCCGAGCACCACAAAAACGCTCAGGACTGAATGACAGAAGAATAGCACCCACAAAATAGCCAAACAGACTTGATTGAACTCAAATAGACTCGAAATTAAACCCAGGCTACTTCTGAAACTTCA
>NW_017676657.1:16363-27057 GCF_001879085.1 Nicotiana attenuata
CATAGGATAGATCCTTGTCCAGCTGGACTGAACTGAAATCTAACACATGCGACGGATCCCCGTGATATCTCCGGAGCATCGAAACATGAAATACCGGATGAACTCTGGCCAAACTGGGAGGTAAGGCAAGCTCATAGGCAACCTCCCCAACTCGCCTCAAGATCTCAAAAGGGCCAATAAACCTTGGACTCAACTTTCCTTTCTTCCCAAACCGCATGACGCCTTTCATAGGCGAGACCCGAAGCAGAACCCGCTCACCAACCATATACGAAACATCACGAACCTTCTGTCCGCGTAACTCTTCTGCCTGGACTGGGCTGTACGGAGTCTATCCTGAATCACCTTAACCTTCTCCAATGCATCCTGAATGCTGGACTGATAGCTGTTATTGTAAGCAAACTCCGCCAGTGGCAAGAAATGATCCCAAGACCCTCCGAACTCAATCACACACGCACGGAGCATATCCTCAAGAATCTGAATAGTGCGCTCGGACTGTCCGTCGTCTGGGGGTGAAATGATGTGCTCAACTCCACCCGAGTGGCTAACTCCTGCTGCGCGGCTCTCCAGAACCGCGATGTAAACTGAGTACCTCTGTCTGAAATGATAGAAACTGGAATACTATGCAAACGGACGATCTCCCTGATATAAATCTCCGCCAACCGCTCCGATGAATAAGTGGTACACATAGGAATGAAATGAGCGGACTTGGTCAGCCGGTCCACAATAACCCAAATGGAATCAAACTTTTTCAAGGTCCGTGGAAGTCCAGATACAAAATCCATGGTGATGCGCTCCCATTTCCACTCCGGAATCTCTATCTGCTGGAGCAACCCACCCGGGCGCTGTGCTCATACTTCACCTGCTGGCAGTCGTAGGCGAGTCTAGTACACGATAACCAACTAACTAATACCTTCTTTCCTACTCCGTCCCTCCCTACCCACGTACGTAGTCTGCCTCCAGGTCCGTCGATTACGATACTTCGTCGGCTACCCGGACNAACTGTACTGAATGCCGCTCGGCATGTACAACTCAATATCACAAGTTCAAAACAATCCCCAAAACCCGGAAACTCACGGGCAACACAGGCTACAGAAGCGAAAAGTAAAGGCTCCAAACTCCAGAATATCTAACAACCGGAAGAAGAAAGCTAAGTACTAGAGATAGAGTGAGAGGGAGACTCGTCGGTCTGCGGACGCAGCAGATCTACCTCGAAGTCTCCGTAGTCCTCCTGCCTCACTGATAGTGCGCCTGAGTAGAGGTACCTGGATGATCTGCACATGAAAAACATGCGCAGGAAGGGCATGAGTGCACCACAGCGGTACTCAGTAAGTGCCAAGCCTAACCTCGGTTGGGTAGTGACGAGGAAGGTCAGGGCCATACTGAGACAAAATATAGTAATAACAATAATTAACGGTATGATAATCTGACAGAAATAATAAATACAACAGTGAAATAAGGCAGGTCAACGAGACAATAACAACCACAAAAGGATAGAGCAAACACAGAGTAAATACAACTCAATACCAATGATAACACTGAGGGTCTCCCAGGATACCGTCCTATAGCCCTTTCCTCAACTGTCCAGTGGATCTCCCGTGATACCGTCCCGTAGTCCAACTCGTATACCAAACCGAAGGATCTTCCGGGATACCGTCCCGTAGTCGAACCATCAAAATGAAGGGGGATCTATTGGGAATCTAACCCGCAGTCCTAAAGTAAAAGTGCAGGGGAATCTACCGGGAATCGAACCCGTAGTCCCAAAGTAAACAACCAGGGGGGGGGAGCTACCGGAATCCCACATCCGTAGTCCCAATGTAAATGCGCAACCACAGCCAGAAACAAACCAAGGAATAAAGTACGAAAGACAGAGCAATAGATAGAATTAGCCTAGCATGCTTCACGTAGTACAGTCAAACAACTTAAGCAATTAGGCAGTTAAGTCAGCTAAACATGCTCTCCAAATCTAGCACAAATACAATTTCAAGTAGGATAAGGCAAGTAGTAAAGAAAGCTAAATATCAACAACTTAAGTGAAAAACCGGATTTTCATCAATCGGCTCAAGTACGCGCTCGTCACCTCACGTACAAGGCACTCAAATATCAAGAAAACAATCCTAAGGGGAAAAAGTCCCCACACAAGGTTAGATAAGCCACTTACCTCGAACCGGCTCGATATCAATAGGAACCACGCCTTTGCCACGAGTATCCGACTCCAAATGGCCCAAATCTATTCAATTCAATTACATATCGTAAATAATATTGCAAACAACTGATTCCGCTATTAAAATTAAAGCTAGGGCACGAAAATAGATAAAATGACCAAAACGCCCCTCAAGCCAACATCTCGGAATCGAATAATTTTCACATTTTTAGAACCCTCGTACTCTCACGAGTCTAACCATATAAAAATCTCCCAAATCGGAGGTCAAATGCCCACTCAAAACTCAATAGTCTAGCCAATGAAGTTTTACCCCAAATTATCCAATTTTTGATCCAAAATTCGAATTCCCATGATGTATTTAACTATATAATGATGAAATATAACAAAAAGGGATCAAGGAAACGTTACCCAATGATTTTCTCCTCAAAACCCACTCAAAATCGCCTTCTCCCGAGCTCTCAATCGATTTTGCAAACTTATGAAATTAACCCTCGACATTTCTATTTCTACCCAGGGATTTCCGCTTCTGCGGACAAGTGACCGCTTCTGCGGTCCCGCTTTTGCGGAACACTAGCCGCTTCTGCGGCTTCCTTTAAAAATCCCATCTTCCGCTTCTGCGGTTTCCATCTCGCAGAAGCGGATCCGCTTCTGCGGAATTCCTACCGCTTCTGCGGTTTCCTGGAAGGTGACCAAAAATCGCTCCTGTGAAGACAAGGCCGCTTTTGCAGCTCCGCTTCTGCGGTTCCCAAGCCGCAGAAGCGAAAAGATACCAGAAGCAGCAGAACTGCTACCTCTTAACTTCCAAACTTCTTCCGTTAACCACCCAAAATCATTCGAGGCCCCCGGGACCTCAACCAAAAGCACCAATACCACCTAATACCTTATTCAAACTTGTACCAATCTTAAAAACACCTAGAACAACACCGGAAACCCGATTAAATCAAGGATTCAAGCCTAGGAACTTCAATTTCCAACAAAACACGCTTTCGATCGAGAACCTACCCGAACCTCGTCCGAATGACCTGAAATTTTGCACACACATCCCAAATGACATGACGGAACTGTTGTAACTTTCGGAATTCCAATCCGACCCTCGGATCAAAAACTCACTATTGGACCGGAAACTTCAAAAATTCAAACTTCGGCATTTCAAGCCTAAATAAGCTACGGACTTCCAAAATACATTCCGAACACGCTCCCAACCCCGAAATCACCTAACGAAGCTAACGGAACCATCGGATTTCCATTCCGAGGTTGTCTTCACACTATTCCGACTACGGACCATTTTTCAACACTTGAGCTCTCATTTAGGGACTAAGTGTCCCAAAACTCTCCAAAACTTAACACCGAACGTCCCGGCATACCAAAATAGCAGAAATGAACTTAGGGGAAGCAGTTAATGGGGGATCGGGGCGTAAATTCCAAAAATGACCGGCCGGGTCGTTACATCCTCCTACACTTAAACATTCGTTCGTCCTCGAACGAGCATAGAGAACATACCTGAGGTAGAGAAAAGATGAGGGTACTGGCTGCGCATATCCTGCTCGGTCTCCCAAGTCGCCTCCTCGGCCGGCTGACCCCGCCACTGAACCTTCACCGAAGCGATGTTCTTTGACCTCAACTTCCTGATCTGACTGTCCAAAATAGCCACTGGCTCCTCAACATAGGATAGATCCTTGTCCAGCTGGACTGAACTGAAATCCAACACATGCGACGGATCCCCGTGATATCTCCGGAGCATCGAAACATGAAATACCGGATGAACTCCGGCCAAACCGGGAGGTAAGGCAAGCTCATAGGCAACCTCCCCAACTCGCCTCAAGATCTCAAAAGGGCCAATAAACCTCGGACTCAACTTTCCTTTCTTCCCAAACCGCATGACGCCTTTCATAGGCGAGACCCGAAGCAGAACCCGCTGACCAACCATATACGAAACATCACAAACCTTCCTGTCCGCGTAACTCTTCTGCCTGGACTGGGCTGTACGGAGTCTATCCTGAATCACCTTAACCTTCTCCAATGCATCCTGAACCATCTCTGTGCCCAATAGCCTGGCCTCGCCCGGCTCAAACCAACCCACCGGACATCTGCACCTCCTACCATATAAAGCCTCATACGGCGCCATCTGAATGCTGGACTGATAGCTGTTATTGTAAGCAAACTCCGCCAGTGGAAAGTAATGATCCCAAGACCCTCCGAACTCAATCACACACGCACGGAGCATATCCTCAAGAATCTGAATGGTGCGCTCGGACTGTCCGTCCATCTGGGGGTGAAATGTTGTGCTCAACTCCACCCGAGTGCCTAACTCCTGCTGCACGACTCTCCAGAACCGCGATGTAAACTGAGTACCTCTGTCTGAAATGACAGAAACGGGAATACCATACAAACGGACGATCTCCCTGATATAAATCTCCGCCAACCGCTCTGATGAATAAGTGGTACACACAGGAATAAAATGAGCGGACTTGGTCAGCCGGTCCACAATAACTCAAATGGAATCAAACTTTTTCAAGGTCCGTGGAAGTCCAGATACAAAATCCATGGTGATACGCTCCCATTTCCACTCCGGAATCTCTATCTGCTGGAGCAACCCACCCGGGCGCTGGTGCTCATACTTCACCTGCTGGCAGTTGAGGCATCTAGACACATAACCAACTATATCCTTCTTCATCCGCCTCCACCAGTAGTGCTGCCTCAGGTCCTGATACATCTTCGCGGCACCCGGATGGATGGAATACCGCGAACTATGGGCCTCTGCTAGAATCATCTCTCAAAGACCATCAACATTGGGCACACAAATCCGGCCCTGCATCCTCAATACTCCATCATCTCCAATGGTCACATCCCTGGAATCTCCACGTTGAACCTTGTCCTGAAGGACAAGCAAATGAGGGTCATCATACTGCCGCTCCCTGATACGATCAACTAAGGAGGACCGGGAAACCACACAAGCTAGAACTCGACTGGGGTCCGAAAGATCCAATCTCACGAACTGGCTGGCTAAGGCCTGAACATCCATCGCCATAGGCCTCTCTAAAGCTGGTAAATATGCCAAACTCCCCAAACTCTCCGCCCGGCGACTCAAGGCATCCGCCACTATATTGGCCTTGCCCGGGTGATATAGGATAGTAATGTCATAATCCTTCAGCAGCTCTAACCACCTCCTCTGTCACATATTGAGATCCTTTTGCTTGAGCAAGTGCTGCAAACTCCGATGATCAGTATAGATCTCGCAAGGCACTCCATATAAATAATGACGCCAGATCTTCAAGGCATGAACAATGGCAGCTAACTCAAGGTCGTGGACAGGGTAATTCTTTTCATGTATCTTCAACTGTCTGGACGCGTAGGCAATCACCCTACCATCCTGCATCAGCACTGCTCCAAGGCCAACTCTCGAGGCATCACAATAGACAGTATAAGACCCCGAACCGGTAGGCAACATCAAGATTGAGGCTGTAGTCAAAGCTATCTTGAGGTTCTGAAAGCTCGCCTCACACTCCTCTGTCCACTGAAATGGGGCACCCTTCTGGGTCAATCTAGTAATAGGGGCAGCAATCGATGAAAATCCCTCCACGAAACGACGGTAGTAGCCCGCCAAGCCAAGGAAACTGCGAATCTCTGTAGCTGAGGACGGCCTGGTCCAACTCTGCACGGCCTCTACCTTCCTCGGATCCACCCGAATACCCTCACTAGAAATCACATGGCCTAAGAATGCCACAAAACTCAGCCAAAACTCACATTTTGAGAACTTTGCATATAACTTTTTCTCCCTCAAGGTCTGTAGCACGGTCCTCAGGTGCTGCTCATGATCTTCCCGACTCTGGGAATACACCAGAATATCATCAATAAAAACAATCACGAACGAGTCAAGATATGGCCTGAACACACTGTGCATCAAATGCATGAAAGCTGCTGGGGCATTGGTCAGCCCAAATGACATAACAAGGAACTCGTAATGACCATACCGAGTCCTGAAGGCAGTCTTCGGGATATCTGGCTCCCGAATCTTCAACTGATGGTAACCTGAGCGCAAGTCAATCTTAGAAAACACCTGTGCGCCCTGAAGCTGGTCAAACAGATCATCAATACGAGGCAAAGGATAACATTTCTTCACTGTAACCTTGTTCAACTGACGGTAATCAATACACATGCGCATAGAACCATCCTTTTTCTTCACAAGCAAGACAGGAGCACCCCACGGTGAAACACTGGGTCGAATAAAACCCTTACCAAGCAATTCCTGCAACTGATCCTTCAACTCCTTCAACTCAGGAGGAGCCATACGATACGGAGGAATGGAAATGGGCTGAGTGCCCGGCAACAGATCAATGCCAAAATCAATGTCTCTATCAGGCGGCATGCCCGGAAGATCAGCTGGAAATACATCGGGATAATCCCGTACCACTGGAACAGAATCAACAGAAGGGGTATCAACACTAACATCTCTCACATAAGCCAAATACGCGGCACACCCCTTCTCAACCATGCGCTGAGCTTTAAGAAAAGAGATAACTCTACTGGGAGTGTGATCTAAAGTACCACTCCACTCAATACGCGGAATACCTGGCATAGCCAGCGTCACGGTCTTGGCGTGACAATCAAGAATAGCAAAATGGGGCGACAACCAGTCCATGCCCAAAATAATGTCAAAATCCACCATACCGAGTAATAATAAGTCTGCTCTGGTCTCAAAACCACGAATAGTAACCAAACATGACCGATAAACGCGGTCCACAACAAGAGAATCTCCCACAGGAGTAGAAACATAAACGGGGGCACTCAAAGAATCCCGAGGCACACCCAAATGAGGAGCAAAGTAAGAAGACACATAAGAGTAAGTAGAGCCTGGATCGAATAGAACCGATGCCTCTCTGTGACAAACCAGAATAATACCTGTAATGACGGAGTCGGAGGTAACAGCCTCAGTACGAGCAGGAATAGCATAATATCTGGCCCGGCCCCTCTCTCGAGGGCGACCTCTATCTCCCCGACCTCCGCCCCTAGCCGGCTGGGCAGGTGGGGTAGCAGCTGGAGCTGTGATCATCACCTGAGAACTCTGAGGAGCACGTTGTGGCCGAGCAGTCTGTGAAGATGCACTCCTACCAAGTCTAGGGCAGTCCCTAACCATGTGGCATGTATCACCGCACTCGAAACAAGCTCTGGGAGGACGCGGTGGCTGTGACTGGCTGGGACTAGGCCTGCTGGACTGACCTCTGGAACCACCCCGCGCAGGAGGCACGCTAGAAACTGGAGGTGCATAGTAAGGCTCCTGAGGTGCAGGTGGAGCTGGAGTACTGCCGGCTGCTGGAAGAGCTGAATGAACAGGGCGACCCGCATAACCCCTACCATAACGATCTGTTGATGGGGTACGGGCACCAGAGTATTGACCCGACTCTCGAGACCTCTTGGCCTCCCTCTCCCCTCGCTCCCTGGCGAGCATACCCTCAGTCCTCCTAGCAATGCTCACTACCTGCTGATAAGGAACGTCCGTCTCCAACTCTCGAGCCATGCTAGATATGATGGGTGGGATAAGACCCTCAATAAACCTACGAACTCTCTCCCGAACTGTAGCAACCAAAGCCGATGCATGCCTGGCCAACCTGGTATAACGGATAGCATACTCCGAAATGGTCATAGCACCCTGGCGCAAATGCTCAAACTCTACGCGCCATGCATCCCTGAGACTCTGGGGGACAAACTCTCTCATGAACATATCCGAGAACTGGGTCCAAGTCAGTGAAGCAGCCTCGACTGGACTGTCTATCTCATAAGTGCGCCACCAATCATAGGCAGCTCCCCGAAGCTGTGAAAGAAACCCCGCTGGACTCCACTATGCCCATAGTGCGAAGAATACGATGACACTCCTCTAGAAATCCCAAGGCATCGTCTGATGCTAATCCACTGAACACTGGGGGATCATACTTCTTGAAGCTCTCAAGCCTGCGCTGCTCGTCCTCTGAAGCAGCAGACCTATCCTCGGGCTGAACTGGTGCTGCAGGTGGTGCCGAAATAATCTCGGGAGCCTGCTCAACCTGCACTCGCTGCTCAGGAGTGCGGACGGCGGGAGTCTATGCTCCTCCCCCGGCCTGGGATGTGGCTGCAGCAAGGGGAAACAACCCCGCCTGAGCCAAGGTGGTGTACATGCTCATGAACTGAGCCAAAGTCTCCTGGAGCGCTGGAGTAGTAGTGGCAGTAGTAGGTGTTAGGTGCCCGGGCTCCGGCTGGATCTGCTGGTGGTACCTCGGCGGCAGCTCGCGCAGGTGCTCTGGTTGCACCACGTGCGTGTCCTCGACCTCTCCCCCGGCCCCGGCCTCTGACGGCTGTAGTAGGGGGCGCGGGTGCCTGATCATCTCGAGTTGTCCTCACCATCTGTGAGAGAATAGAAGTCAGAAGTTTAGAATTGATGTCAAAATATCGCACGACAAGGAATTCAAATGAAACGAAGATTTTTCCTAAACAGTTACATAGCCCCTCGTAGATAAGTACAGAACTCTCCGTACCGATCAGTGAGACTCTAATAAACCGGCCTGTGTTCCGTGACTCCTATGAACCTAGAGCTCTGATACCAACTTGTCACGACCCTAGTTCACCGACTGTGAACATGTCATGACGGCACCTAGTCCCCACGACCAGGTAAGCCTAATATTGTGGAAATATAATAATTGTGGAAAAATAGAGGAAACCAAATTAAATACTAAAAGAAACTGTACTGAATGCCGCTCGGCATGTACAACTCAATATCACAAGTCCAAAACAATCCCCAAAACCCGGAAACTCACGGGCAACACAGGCTACAGAAGCGAAAAGTAAAGGCTCCAAACTCCAGAGTATCTAACAACCGGAAGAAGAAAAACTAAGTACTAGAGATAGAGTGAGAGGGAGACTCGTCGGTCTGCAGACGCAGCAAATCTACCTCGAAGTCTCCGTAGTCCTCTTGCCTCACTGATAGTGCGCCTGAGTAGAGGTACCTGGATGATCTGCACATGGAAAACATGCGCAGGAAGGGCATGAGTACACCACAGCGGTACTCAGTAAGTGCCAAGCCTAACCTCGGTTGGGTAGTGACGAGGAAGGTCAGGGCCATACTGAGACAAAATATAGTAATAACAATAATTAACGGTATGATAATCTGACAAAAATAGTAAATACAGCAGTGAAATAAGGCAGGTCAACGAGACAACAACAACCACAAAAGGACAGAGCAAACACAGAGTAAGTACAACTCAATACCAATGATAACAGTGAGGGTCTCCTAGGATACCGTCCTGTAGCCCTTTCCTCAACTGTCCAGTGGATCTCCCGGGGTACCGTCCCGTAGTCCAACTCGTATACCAAACCGAAGGATCATCCGGGATACCGTCCCGTAGTCCAACCATCAAAATGCAGGGGGATCTATCGGGAATCTAACCCGCAATACCAAAGTAAAAGTGCAGGGGAATCTACCGAGAATCGAACCCGTAGTCCCAAAGTAAACAACCAAAGGGGGGGGGGGGAGCTACCGGAATCCCACATCCGTAGTCCCAATGTAAATGCGCAACCACAGCCAGAAACAAACCAACGAATAAAGTACGAAAGACAGAGCAACAGATAGAATTAGCCTAGCATGCTTCATGTAGTACAGTCAAACAACTTAAGCAATTAGGCAGTTAAGTCAGCTAAACATGCTTTCCAAATCTAGCACAAGTATAATTTCAGGTAGGATAAGGCAAGTAGTAAAGAAAGCTAAATATTAACAACTTAAGTAAAAACCGAATTTTCATCAATCGGCTCAAGTACGCGCTCGTCACCTCACGTACAAGGCACTCAAATATCAAGAAAACAATCCTAAGGGGAAAAGTCCCCCACACAAGGTTAGATAAGCCACTTACCTCGAACCGGCTTGATATCAATAGAAACCACGCCTTTGCCACGAGTATCCGACTCCAAATGGCCCAAATCTATTCAATTCAATTACATATCGTAAATAATATTGTAAACAACTGATTCCGCTATTAAAATTAAAGCTAGGGCGAGAAAATAGATAAAATGACCAAAATGCCCCTCAAGCCAACGTCTCGGAATCAAATAATTTTCACATTTTTTGAACTCTCGTACTCTCACGAGTCTAACCATATAAAAATCTCCCAAATCGGAGGTCAAATGCCCACTCAAAACTCAATAGTCTAGCCAATGAAGTTTTACCCCAAATTATCCAATTTTTGGTCCAAAATTCGAATTCCCATGATGTATTTAACTATATAATGATGAAATATAACAAAAAGGGATCAAGGAAACGTTACCCAATGATTTTCTCCTCAAAACCCACTCAAAATCGCCTTCTCCCGAGCTCTCAATCGATTTTGCAACTTATGAAATTAAACCCTCGACATTTCTATTTCTGCCCAGGGATTTCCGCTTCTGCCGACAAGTGACCGCTTCTGCGGTCCCGCTTTTGCGGAACACTGGCCGCTTCTGCGGCTTCCTATAGAAATCCCAGCTTCCGCTTCTGCGGTTCCCATCTCGCAGAAGCGGATCCGCTTCTGCGGAA
>NW_017676657.1:28891-33024 GCF_001879085.1 Nicotiana attenuata
ATATGTATCATACCTATCCCTAAACCTACATTACAACCTTGCAAAAGTCCTACATGATCTCGACTCAAAGACTCCTACATTAGTGGAGAACCACATGATAGTCAAGCATATGGCAATTTCCAGTAGCTTGAGGTACTTCTTTGTTGAGAGTGAGTGAATTTTTCTATCCATGCCCTTCTTTGTTCTACATCTATATATTGTGTGTTATATGGACATCTCTCTTCATTTGGTGAGACACACTAGGGACTAGGAAATATTATGATTTCAGTTCTCAATAGGTGAATATGAGTACGGTTAAAAGTTGTATGAACTTGTGAATTGGTCTTAGTTACTTTTTCTTTCGCGAAAGGTCTCATGAATTTGGTTAAATTATTTAGCTGATATGTTTATTTATCTTATTTGCTCGAGGACGAGCAAATATTCAAGTGTCGGAGAATTTGATACGTGCATTTTACTTGATTTTTAACATATAATTTCTTTGAAACACACAAAAAAAAAACTATCATATTTCTTCCATACTTTGTCTAAATTATGCAGGAAAGGTTAAAGAAGTATTGGTCCGGGAACGAGAAGATTACAGAGGAAAAATTAGAAAAACGGACAAGCTAAAGCTGAGTAAAATATGGCGCTAAAGAAAGACGTGATATGCCATGACAAAGGACAACCGACTCACAACCAGCTACAACAAACTATAACCGACTCACAACCGGCTACAACAAACTATAACCGATCCATAACCAAATAAGCTTCATAACCAAGCATAACAAGGCCACAACCAGCCATAACAAGTTCATATCCAAGAGTGTATTGAAAAGTTTGTCATGGCTTGGCTATAAAAGAGGCATCAATCATGAAATGAAAAAAGGGGAGCGAGGAAGAAAGCTGAGAAGTGAAATATTGAGCAGAAAGTTTTTCCTTTCTCTTTATTCTTTAGTTTTGCTTCTGTTTCATCTTTTAGCCATTACTCTGGCTTCATTTCTTGTTCTGAATAAATTGTAGTATTGGAAATTACTCTAGTTCCTGTTTTTAACTAAATAGGAGGAATTATTCTCTTGAATATTTCTTTCTATTTTCTTATTTAATGGGCAAGATTATTTCCGTTGTCGGTATTGGCTCTAATATGGAGTAACTTTTCTTGTGTTGGGAAAATGACGGATCTTAATATTTTTAAATAATAGTAGTAGATATTATTCTTCAATTTCACATGTTTGAGCCGAAGCTTTTTATTTAAATTTTATCTGCTTTATAGTTGGGTATTATTTAATTTTGTTAACATCTATCTATTTCGTACTACATATTAACTTCTTACTAATTCTGTAATCGAAAGAGGCAGAAGAAGTAATACTTAATTTTGGTATTGATAGATGTTAACCTATATTTAGTGACATCTAGCTCATATATGTTAAAATTGATTCTACACTTATTTGTAATCGAAAGAGGCGAATATTGTAGAAATCAGTTATAACAAGTAGGGTAACCGAAAGGGACTTACTAAAAAAGAGCATGCTTTAGTTCAAGTATATATTTCTGGTTCTTTAATATTACCATTTTGACGATTAAATTGTATAACCGAGAGGAGTGCATTTAGTTGTTCAACTATAGTAATAATATATAAATGTAATTATGAGAGGCATTTATACATTTATGAGAAATAGAAGTTGAAGGATAAATGTATCTACTATATAACAAAAATATTAAGTGAAGTCAGGATCCCAACACCTTTTTTTATATCCGTGAAAAACAAAAATATTTTCTATTGCTCCATTCGTGCATTTTTAGTTAGTTAATTTAAAACTCAACTCTTTCTGATTTTCTCAAATAGTAACTAAAACAAGAAACGTCTGTAGAATAGATAAACCAATCTATGTGGGTTCGACATCTTTCTATACTATTACAGAGTACGAGTTAAAATTTTATATACGCTAGACACTCGTCAGTTAGCATAATATATAAATGAAAATGGAGAAGGTCGTACCTTAGCAGTAGTATCTCTTTAGGAGTGATACGTTCCAATTGTTTGGTAGTTGCTCGCCGTTCATCATACCGAGCTTGTAGGATCCCTTTCTGATAATATCGAGGACCTGATATGGTCCCTCCCAATTTGGACCTAGTTTTCTTTCATTCGAGTTTCGAGTTTTAAGGGTGACTTTTCTTAGCACCAAGTCCCCTATTTTAAAGTGTCGAAGATTGGTTCTTCGGTTGTAGTACCTTTCGATCCGCTGTTTTTATGCGGCCAATCGAACGAGGGCAGCCTCGCGTCTTTCATCCTACAATTCTAGGCTCGTGTTCATAGCCTCGTTATTTGATTCTTCTGTCGCATATCGAAACCTGAGGCTAGGTTCCCTGACCTCAACTTCTATTCCTTTAGCAGCGATTTTATGTCCTAAAACAATTCCCTCTGTTACCATAAAGTGACACTTTTCCCAGTTAAGAACTAGATTTGTCTCTTCGCATCTTTTAAGCACCAAAGTTAAATGATAGAGACAATCTTCAAATGTCTTACCAAAAAGTGTGAAATCATCCATGAAAATTTCAAGAAACCTTTCAGTCATATCTGAGAAAATTGCCGACATGCAACGCTGAAATGTAGCAGGAGCGTTACATAGTCCAAATGGCATTCTTCTGTAAGCATACGTACCTTGGGGGCATGTGAATGTTGTTTTCTCCTGATCTTCGGGAGCAATTGGTATCTGATTATACCCAGAATATCCGTCAAGAAAACAATAAAAACTATGCCCTGCAATTCTTTCAAGCATTTGGTCAATAAAAGGCAAAGGAAAATGATCTTTCCTTGTGGCATCATTAAGTCGTCTGTAATCAATACAGACTCTCCATCCTGTGACTGTTCTTGTAGGTATAAGTTCATTATTTTCATTTTTTATTACGGTCATACCTCCTTTCTTTGGTACTACCTGTACAGGACTTACCCAAGGGCTATCAGATATTGGATAAATGATACCTGCCGCTAGAAGTTTCACTACTTCTTTCTTGACAGCTTCTTGCATTGCTGGATTAAGTCTCCTTTGGGGTTGGACTATTGGCTTGTAATTATCCTCCATAAGGATCCTATGCATGCAAATAACTGGACTGATTCCTTTGATGTCAGCTATAGTCCACCCTAATGCTCTTTTGTGTTCTCTTAAAACTCTAATTAGTTTTATTTCCTGTTCTGCAGTTAAAGAAGATGAAATAATTACCAGAAATAATTCAGGTTCAAGAAAGATATATTTCAAATAAGGAGGAAGAGTTTTGAGTTCAATTTTCGGTTGAACTTCTTCTGGTGAGATTTTCTCATTTTCTGAATCTTTTTCTAGTGTTTCAGCTTCTTTCTGATTGTGGGACTTTCATCACTTGTGGTACCTGACCTGACCAAGCATCTTTCTAATGAATCAGTAATTAATTGATTATCCTTGAATTCATCTACAAGGTCATCTAGTAAGTCAATTTGAAAACAAGATGATGATGACTCATTCCCAGGAAATTTCATCATTTTCTGCATATCAAAAATTACTCTCTCTTCATCAACTCGCAATATTAATTGTCCTTGATGAACATCAATGATCGCTCTCCCTGTTGCAAGAAATGGTCTACCTAAAATTAATGGTACCTCAGCATTTTCTTCCATTTCAAGTACTATAAAATCTACTGGGAATACAAAATTTATCTACTCTAACGAGGACGTTTTCAATTATTCCTTTGGGCCTTTTAGTACTTTGATCAGCTAATTGAAGAGACACACCAGTATCTTTCATTTCACCAAGTTCTAATTTCCTGAAAATTGAGAAAGGCATTAGATTTATTGAAGCACCCGAATCACATAATGCCTTTTCAAAGTGAGCATCTCCCACAGTACAAGGAATTGTAAAACTCCCTGGATCGCCAAGTTTCTGTGGAAGCTTATTTTGAAGTATAGCGCTACATTTCTCTGTAAGTTTAACAACTGAAACTTCTTCCAATTTTCTTTTACTTGACAAAATTTCTTTGAGAAATTTAGCATATGAAGGCATTTGTGTCAAAGCTTCTGTGAAAGGTATGTTAATGTACAGTTGCTTTAAAATATCCAGAAACTTTGAAAACTGTTTGTCAAGATTTTCTCTTTTCATCTTTTGGGGAAAAGGGAGGGGTACAGAGTG
>NW_017676657.1:34848-41364 GCF_001879085.1 Nicotiana attenuata
AAAATTATTCGATTCCGAGGCGTTGGCCTGAAGGGCATTTTGGTCATTTCACCTAATTTCACGTCGTAGCTTTGAATTTAATAGCAAAACCAGGTGTTTGCGATGTTATTTACAATGTGTAATTGAATTGAATAGATTTGGGCCATCTGCAGTCGGATAATCGTGGCAAGAGTGTGGTTTCTAGTTGATATTGAGCCGGTTCGAGGTAAGTGGCTTGTCTAACTTTGTGTGGGGGACCTTTTTCCCTTAGGATATGATCTTGAATATTTGAATGCCCCGTACGTGAGGTGACGAGCGCGTACTTGAGCTAATTGTTGTAAATCCGTTTCTACTTGAAGTATTTAAATTGAGATTTCTTGTTTGCTTGTTCATTTTAACTGTAAGTTTGTACCTGTGCTAGCTTAGAGACTTATGTTTAGCTGGCTTCCTTGCTTATTTGCTTTGACTGTGCTATTTGTACTCTGTGAAGCATGTTAGGCTATAATTTACTACTTCGCGTCCTGATTTTTAGCATTATTCCGAGATTTATGAATCGTTGTTGTTGTGTGCTTAATTTGGGACTACGGGATGGCTTCCCGGGAGATCCCCCTGTACTTGAGATATTCTGGACTGAGGGTGCGGGATACCAAGAGTTCCCTGGCACATGTGTTTCTATATATATATATTGGGATACCAAGAGATCCCTGGTTTACTTATTGAGGATACCAAGAGTTCCTTGGGATACCAAGAGATCCCCGACTTACTTATTGAGGATACTAAGAGATCCTCGGGATACCGAGAGATCCCCAGTGTTGATGATGAGGATACCAAGAGATCCTCGGGATACCAAGAGATCCCCCGGCTACTATTCCTTGTTGAGGGCAGTTTTCCGTGTATTGTTATCTTTGCTTTCTATTACTATTCTTCCTTATTTACCTGGTTTAGATTCTCGCTGTAGACTTTATTTAAACTATTTCTGTTATCTCATTATTTATTTTGTTATCTCAGTAGGGCCCTGACCTTCCTCGTCACTACCCAACCGAGGTTAGGCTTTGCACTTACTGAGTACCGCTGTGGTGTACTCATGCCCTTCCTGCGCATGTTTTTCATGTGTAGATCCAGGTACTTCCTCCCAGACGTATCATCCTCGTGGTGGAGAGTCCTAGCTGAGACTTGAGGTATATCTGCTACGTTCGCAGACCAGGAGTCTCTACTCTATTCCGGCTTTAGCAGATAGTTCCTTTTCTTTCCTTTCATATTGTTTAGACATTCTGGTGTAGAGCAGTTTACTACATTCTATTAGCCTGTGTTTCCCGTGAGTTTCCAGGTTTTGGGATTTAGTTGTAGACTTCCGCATATTTTGAGTTGTATAGGCCGAGTGGCCTTATATACAGTTGTTATTTCCGTATGTTCAGTTTTAATTAATTATTCCGCAAATGTTAAACTGTTATTCCGCACTGTTAGGCTTACCTAGTTGTAGGAACTAGGTGCCATCACGATATGTTCATGGAGGGTAAACTGGGGTCGTGACACAGGCGGTCCCTGTACCTGCTGCTTTTGATTAAAAAATCTTTGAGGATTTTCAGCACCATTAGGATTACTCCATCGAAATCCTGGATGTTTTGTGCCATGGGACTACCAAATGAGTAATTATTTCTATAACTAATCATATTTAGCTGTTCTTCATTTTGCGTTGAACTTGACATTCATGATTCGGATGATTACCTTGACAAACATCACAATTCTCAAGTTGGGATGATGAGTGAGCACCTACCTAAAAAGCCTCCACTTTTTGTGTTAAAGTCACAATTTGTTGTGTCAATGAATTCAAAGCTTCAACTTGATTTACTCCTGCTGTTTTTTTGATAATCATTCTGTCTGAGGGCTATTGAACAGCATTTTCCGAAATTTCATTAAGCAATTGCATTGCTTGTGTAGTAGTTTTTCCCATTATTGATCCTCCTGATGCTGCATCAATTACATTTCTAGCAGAGGGTTTAAGACCGTGATAGAAAATATATAAAATATCAGGGTCTTGGATACCATGATGTGGGCATTTTCTTAACATTGCTGCTAATCTTTCCCATGCCTGGTGTACAGATTCAGAATCTATCTGCATAAAATTATTGATTTCTTCCTTCATTTTAAATGTTTTTGCAGGTGAAAAATATTTATTAAGAAATTTTTGGGTCATTTAGTCCCATTTTGTAATGGAACCTCTTGATAGACTTCGCAACCATGTTTTGGCTTCACCTTTTAAAGAAAAAGGAAAAAGCCGCAATCTGATGGCATGTGTTGTGACTCCATTATACCTGCAAGTTTTAACTAATTCAAGAAAATCAATTAAATGTGTGTGAGGATCTTCACTTGCATCACCAGTAAACAGACATGACTGTTGAATGATTTGAATCAATCCTGTGCGGATTTCAAAGTTGTTTGATGCAATTGGTGGTCTCCTCACACTTGATTCTCCTTCAAAATGATCTGGCCTTGCATAATCACAGAGTATTCTATCATGTCGTGGTGCCACCTCATCAAAGTGTTCTTCTACTTGATGTGGTGGAAGTTGGTTATTGAGTTCTTCGTTCTCCATTTCCACTATTGTGAAAATTTGAGATCGTGAGGTTTGTTCTTTTCGCAACAACCGTAAAGATTTTTCAATTTCAGGATCGTATTTGACTGGTTCTATAGAAGAGGAACGGGTCATACACTTTCTGAAATATCTGTAGAAAAGTTAAAATGATTAGACAAAAAAAAATCTCAAATTAGTAGTAAAACAATTAATCTGTAGTAGACTTTAGCCAATCCCCGGCAACGGCGCCAAAAATTTGACGAGTGTCTAGCGTATATAAAATTTTAACTCGTACTCTGTCAAATAATAGTATAGAAAGATGTCGAACCCACAGAGATTGGTTTATCTATTCTACATACGTTTCTTGTTTTAGTTACTATTTGAGAAAATCAGAAAGAGTTGAGTTTTAAATTAACTAACTAATAATGCACGAATGGAGCAATAGAAAATATTTTTGTTTTTCACGGATATAATAAAAAGGTGTTGGGATCCTGACTTCACTTAATATTTTTATTATATAGTACATACATTTATCCTTCAACTTCTATTTCTCATAAATGTATAAATGCCTCTCACAATTACATTTATATATTATTACTATAGTTGAACAATTAAATGCACTCCTCTCGGTTATACAATTTAATCGTCAAAATGGTAATATTAAAGAACCAGAAATATATACTTGAACTAAAGCATGCTCTTTTTTAGTAAGTCTCTTTCGGTTACCCTACTTGTTATAACTGATTTCTACAATATTCGCCTCATTCGATTACAAATAAGTGTAGAATTAATTTTAACATATATGAGCTAGATGTCACTAAATATAGGTTAACATCTATCAATACCAAAATTAAGTATTACTTCTTCTGCCTCTTTCGATTACAGAATTAGTAATAAGTTAATATGTAGTACGAAATAGATAGATGTTAACAAAATTAATTAACACCCAACTATAAAGCAGATAAAATTTAAATAAAAAGCTTCAGCTCAAACATGTGAAATTGAAGAATAATATCTACTACTATTATATAAAAATATTAAGATCCGTTATTTTCCCAACACAAGAAAAGTTACTCCATATTAGAGCCAATACCGACAACGGAAATAATCTTGCCCATTAAATAAGAAAATAGAAAGAAATATTCAAGAGAATAATTCCTCCTATTTAATTAAAAACAGGAACTAGAGTAATTTCCAATACTACAATTTATTCAGAACAAGAAATGAAGCCAGAGTAATGGCTAAAAGATGAAACGGAAGCAAAACTAAAGAATAAAGAGAAGGAAAAACTTTCTGCTCAATATTTCACTTCTCAGCTTTTTTCCTCGCTCCCCTTTTTTCATTTCACGATTGATGCCTCTTTTATAGCCAAGCCATGACAAACTCTTCAATACTCTCTTGGATATGAACTTTTTATGGCTGGTTGTGGCCTTGTTATGCTTGGTTATGAGCTTCTTTGGTTATGGATTGGTTATAGTTTGTTGTAGCCGGTTGTGAGTCAGTTATAGTTTGTTGTAGCTGGTTATGAGTCGGTTGTCCTTTGTCATGGCATATCACGTCTTTCTTTAACGCCATATTTTACTCTGCTTTAGCTTGTCCGTTTTTCTAATTTTTCCTCTGTAATCTTCTCGTTCCCGGACCAATACTTCTTTAACCTTTCCTGCATAATTTAGACAAAGTATGGAAGAAATATGATAGCTTTTTTTTGTGTTTTTCAAAGAAATTATATGTTAAAAATCAAGTAAAATGCACTTATCACTAACCATTGCAGGTGTTCGATCAGGAACGAAGACGGATCCTTCAGCATAAAGTCTTTAGGTCTGAAAGCACGCGTTGCACTCTTTTTCCCTTAGACCGGTTTTGTCCCAATTAAGTTTTCCGCGAGGTTTTTAACGAGGCAACCATTGATCGTGGTAACTTAGAACAATTCAACAGTATCCGAGGCTTCTTTACAATCAACCTCGAATACTGGGGGGCATTACCTTCGAATGTCAACTTTGTTGCAAAGAAATTACTTTGTAACAGCGGGGTCTCGATAGGTATATTTTGTAAGGGCCTGGTCGAATGAACCGTGCTCATATAGGTTACTCAAGCCCTAACATCAAACATGTTCGCATGTATAATCATCTATTGAAAAAAGTATTTTCCTTCCCGATATCCCATGCCTTAGAAAAAATTTTCTACTTTACAATTTCATACTCTTGATCTACTATGTAAATAGGCTTAAGGGCCGATCATAACGGACCCCACGCTCGGGGATTGCCGTCTGAAAAACAAACGAGATCGAATTATAAAAACTTCGAGACCATGAGACCTTAAAAGGCGACCCTCAATTTTTACAGGCCACGGCCACCCCACTCGGGGACTAACACTTCGGGAAAGTTCGAAGTGAAACGGGAAAATAATCCCTAAGGGCAAATGCCAAATAAAAAGGCTACGGCCGAATTAACACGGTTCGGAGACGTCCGAATTTCGTAATAAAATAGGCATTCAAATATTATCAAAAACCGGTTAAAAAGGCTACCCTCGACAAAATGACAGAGGGCTTCGATAATATCAAGCCTCGAAGACCCTAATGAATGCAAAGTTGTTTGAACTCTCGAACAATTCCTTATTTCATGCTAAGGAATAACAAATTTTGTATGAACTTTTAAAGCCGAAAAGGGGGAAAAAAGCCAATCTTTTTTCTAAGGTCAGATCGGCCTAATACAAGAGCCTAAGGGCCATCTTTCGTTTTGAGTCCAGGGTATCATCCTCACTCAATTAAAATCTAAGGGTTACCCTACTTTGAGTTCGAGCAAGTACTCACTCGACACTAGTTCGGTTTCGGTCCAAATTACTTGAACCTCGAACCTATGAATAATTATTTCATAGAGAATAAATAAAGCGCAAATTTCATAAGGCAGAAGTGATGAAATTTCATGAGAAAGATCTTTATATATGTCAAAGTAATTTACAAAGGCAACATGGCCCGATCGGAAGTCTATGCAAAAAGTCCAAAAAAATCCTAAGTACTTAATCTTCCCCAGGGGCAACGGCTTCACCTTCGGGGTCTTCTTCGCTTTCGGAACCACTCTTGCTCCCGGAATCATCATCATCAGAAGAGACCAATGCTTTGTGTCACGACCCATTTTCCATAATAGGTCATGATGGCGCCTAACACCATTGTCAGGCCAGCCGATGCGGAATGTGATTAAGTTCTCATTTTACTTTAGCCAAAGACAGTTATACTAGATTTTCGAATTTAAAGATAAGACCTGTAAAGATCATAAAGTGCTAAAATAGCGATACAACCCCAAAATAAATGTCTATTACTGTGTGTGCCAAAACCTGGTGTCACAAGCTACGGGCGACTAGTAGAATATACACAAAAGAATAATACACTATCCTACTGTCTGAATCAGGATAGACAGAAACAAAAAGTACAAGAAAGGACTTCTTCGGCTGCGGATCGACATGAAAGAGAAGCAGCTCATCGTAGAAGTCCCCAAGCGTGCTCACTGATGCGCACCAGGATGATGTCCAGATCCACCTGCCTCAAATCCTTTACATTTAAGTACAGAAGCGTAGCATGAGTACATAAACCACATGTACTCAGTAAGTATCCCATCTAATCTCGAAGAAGTAGAGACGAGAAGTCGACTTGATACTTACTAAGGTCAAGATAATCTAATAATAAAGTGAGATATACAGCATAAAGAATTTCCAATAACACAAGTTTAAGAGAAGAGTCATATTCATGTTCTTGACATAATTAAACTACCAGTTTTCCCTTTTTCATATTAAACAAGTGATCATGTCATATCTAATTGTAAGCATATAAATCATGCACAATCATGCCGAGGTCGACGGCCCGCTCCAACAGAAAATAAATTGTGCACTGCCGAGGGTCGAGCGGCACGAACCATAGATGCATCTATTCTCACCGAGGCGATCGGCTCGGTCCATAATCATGAAGATAATAT
>NW_017676658.1:0-41284 GCF_001879085.1 Nicotiana attenuata
GGAATGTTTGGAATATTCGTTATTATTTTTCGTACTATTTTATTTAGATTCGGATTGGAACCTTGATATTTGCTATTTTAATCGTATTATTTGTTAACGGATTGCGTATTTGGGTTGAGAGTATTTAATTGGTCGGGCTTGCCTAGCATTAGTGTTGGGCGCCATCACGACCGGGATTGGGGTCGTGACAAGTTGGTATCAGAGCCTAGGTTACTAGGCCTCGCGAGTCATGAGCCGGTTTAGTAGAGTCTCGCGGAACGGTACGGGGACGCCTGTACTTCTCCTCGAGAGGCTGCAGAACCTTTAGGAAAACTCCATATTCTTGAAATTCTTGTCGTGCGGCTTTGTGATTCGAGAACTAAATCTCTGTATTCTATTCTCTCGCAGATGGCGAGAACTCGTGCTACCGGACGCGATGGTCGACCACCAGTACCACCCACTAGAGGCCGTGGACGCGGTCGTGGTCGTGGTCGAGGTAGGGCAGCAGAGACAGCACCTGCTGACCCACCAGCTGCCACAGTTCAGGACCAGACTCCAGTTGTCGATGTCCCAGCAGCACCTGTGCAGGCACCGGCAGTGCCTATTGCTATTCCTGGTCTCCAGGAGACCTTGGCACAGATACTATCAGTTTGTACTGGCCTGGCTCAGGCAGTCTCAGCTTCTACTGCAGCAGCTGCTTCCCAGACCGGGGGAGGACATCAGACCCCTGTTGCTCACACACCTGAGCAGGTTGCCCAGGGATTTCAGACACCGGAAGCAGCCATAGCTCCGCCAGTTGCTCAGTTGCTCCAGTTGCACCTGTTCCAGCCAATGAGGTTCCAGCTATGCCGGACGATGAGCAGCGTCGTCTTGAGAGATTCAGCAGGCTTCAGACTCCGACGTTCAGCGGTGCTGAGGGCGAGGATGCCCAGGGTTTTCTGGATAAGTGTCAGCGTATGCTTCGCACTGCAGGGATCTTAGAGTCGAGTGGTGTGGCTTTTACTACTTTCCAGTTCTCAGGGTCTGCATTCACCTGGTGGGAGGACTTCGAGAGGCGTAGGCCGGTTGGTGCAGCGCCCCTTACATGGCAGCAGTTCTCCACTCTCTTTCTGGAGAAGTACGTACCGCAGTCTCACAGGGAGGAGCTGCGTCGTCAGTTCGAGTGGTTGGTTCAGGGGGACATGTCTGTGACCCAGTACGAGTTGAGATTCACGCAGCTAGCTAGGCATGCCACTTGGATGATCCCGACAGATCGGGAAAGGATTAGGAGGTTCGTGGATGGCCTCAACTATTCACTCCGCATTTTGATGACCAGAGAGAGGGTTATGGGTGCCTCGTTTGAGGAGGTAGTTGACATGGCTCGAGAGATTGAGACGGTTCGCCGTCGGGAGCGTGAGGAGAGAGAGGCAAAGAGGCCTCGAGGTTCAGGTAGTTTCAGTGGTGCTCCGTCTAGGGGCCAGTTCCAGCGTGGCAGAGGCCGTTCCTTCAGGCCTCCTCAGTCAGGTCGTCCAGAGTACAGTGGGGCCTCTTCAGGCCGTGGTCATCAGGGATTTCAGCAGGGCCAGACTTCACTTAGTGCCCTTCCAGCTCAGAGCTCTACACCTGCCTCTTCAGCCCAGGGTTCTTCAGCAGCAAGGGGTTTCCATCAGTCCCCTTCTCCAGCGCCGGGTAGTTGCTACGAGTGCGGTGAGTTCGGTCATATGAGGAGACAGTGTCCTCGGCGTCGTGGTAGTCAGTCTCAGCAGAGGGATCAGCCCTCATCTTCTGCTCCTGTTTCATCAGCACCCGCCCAGTCAGCTAGGGGTGGAGGTCAGGTAGCCAGGGGCCGCCCCAGGGGTGGAGGCCGGACTGGCGGTGGTCAGGCTCGATTCTATGCTCTTCCAGACAGGAAGGACGCCATTGCCTCAGATGCTGTTATCACAGGTATTGTCTCAGTCTGCCACAGAGATGCCTCTGTCTTATTTGATCCCGGATCTACCTATTCCTATGTATCTTCATATTTTGCCCATCACCTGGGTACTACCCGAGGTTGTCTTGCTTTGCCTGTTCACGTATCTACCCCGGTGGGTGATACTGTTATTGTAGATCATGTATACCGATCCTGCTTAGTGACTATTGGGGGTCTGGAGACCCGAGTTGACTTATTGCTGTTGAGCATGGTTGATTTTGATGTTATTCTGGGTATGGATTGGTTATCTCCGTACCATGCTATTCTGGACTGTCATGCTAAGACAGTTACGTTGGCTATTCCGGGTATTCCGAGGATCGAGTGGCGTGGTACGACTGATTATATTCCCAGCAGGGTGATTTCTTTTCTAAAGGCCCAGCGGATGGTTGGGAAAGGTTGTCTATCTTATTTGGCTTTCGTGAGAGATATTGGAGCTGAGACTCCTAGTCTTGACTCCGTCCCCGTCGTGAGGGACTTCCCTGATGTGTTTCCAGCAGACCTGTCGGGCATGCCACCGGACAGGGACATCGATTTTGGTATTGATCTGGTACCGGGCACCAAGCCCATCTCTATTCCTCCGTATCGCATGGCACCAGCAGAGTTGAAAGAACTAAAGGATCAACTTCAGGAACTCCTAGATAAGGGGTTTATTCGTCCTGGTGTGTCACCGTGGGGCGCACCGGTTCTATTTGTGAAGAAGAAAGATGGCACAATGAGGATGTGCATTGATTATAGACTGTTGAACAAGGTGACAGTGAAGAATAAGTATCCACTACCTCGTATTGATGATTTGTTTGACCAGCTCCAGGGGGCAAGGGTATTTTCGAAGATTGATCTCCGTTCAGGCTATCACCAGCTGAAGATCAGGGATTCGGATATTATGAAGACCGCCTTCAGGACTAGATATGGGCACTATGAATTCCTGGTTATGTCTTTTGGGCTGACTAATGCCCCAGCTACGTTCATGCACTTGATGAACAGCGTATTTCGGCCGTATCTGGATTCATTTGTTATCGTTTTTATAGATAATATCCTGGTGTACTCGCGTAGCCAGGAGGAGCATGCTCAGCACTTGAGAGTGGTGTTACAGAGGTTGGGGAGGAGAAGCTTTATGCAAAGTTCTCCAAATGTGAGTTTTGGCTTGAGTCTGTAGCTTTTCTGAGACACGTGGTATCCAGTGTTGGTATTCAAGTTGATCCAAAGAAGGTAGAGGCAGTACAGAGTTGGCCCAGACCGTCTTCAGCCACGGAGATTCAGAGTTTCCTCGGTTTGGCAGGTTATTATCGCCGGTTCGTCCAGGGTTTTTCCTCTATTGCTTCGCCCTTGACTAAGTTGACGCAAAAGGGTGCACCATTCGTATGGTCGGACGAGTGCGAGGAGAGCTTTCAGAAGCTCAAGACAGCTTTGACCACAGCTCCAGTGTTAGTTTTGCCATCAGCCTCAGGCTCTTACACTGTGTATTGTGATGCTTCGAGAGTTGGGATCGGATGTGTGTTGATGCAGGAGGGTAGAGTTATTGCATATGCTTCTCGTCAGTTGAAGCCTCATGAGCAGAACTACCCCGTACATGATTTGGAGTTGGCTGCTATAGTTCATGCGTTGAAGATTTGGAGGCACTACTTATACGGCGTATCTTGTGAGGTATATACCGATCATCGCAGCCTTCAACATTTGTTCAAACAGAAGGATCTTAATTTGAGGCAGCGGAGGTGGCTTGAGTTACTCAAGGACTATGACATTACCATTTTGTATCACCCGGGGAAGGCCAATGTAGTGGCCGATGCTTTGAGCCGGAAGGCGGTCAGTATGGGTAGTTTGGCGTACATTCCAGTTGGGGAGAGGCCCTTTGCAGTTGATGTTCAGGCTTTAGCCAATCGGATGGTGAGGTTAGATATTTCGGAGCCTAGTCGGGTATTGGCTTGTGTAGTTTCTAGGTCTTCCTTATATGACCGCATCAAAGAGCGCCAATATGATGATCCACATTTGCTTGTCCTGAAGGACAGGGTTCAGCACGATGATGCTAGGGATGTGACTATTGATGATGACGGCGTGATGAGGATGCAGGGCCGGATTTGCGTGCCCAATGTGGATGGGCTTCGGGAGTTAATATTAGAGGAGGCCCACAGCTCGCGGTATTCCATTCATCCGGGTGCCGCGAAGATGTATCAGGATTTGAGGCAGCACTACTGGTGGAGGAGAATGAAGAAAGATATAGTGAGTTATGTAGCTCGGTGTCTCAACTGTCAGCAGGTCAAATATGAGCATCAGAGACCCGGTGGTGTACTTCAGCGGATAGATATTCCCGAGTGGAAGTGGGAGAGGATTACTATGGATTTTGTGAGTGGTCTCCCTCGTACCTCAAAGAAGTATGATTCGATTTGGGTGATTGTGGATCGGCTGACCAAGTCCGCGCATTTCATTCCGGTGTGTACTACCTATTCTTCGGAGCGGTTGGCAGAGATTTTCATCCGGGAGATTGTTAGGTTGCATGGGGTCCCAGTTTCTATCATCTCGGATAGGGGTACTCAGTTTACTTCCCAGTTTTGGAGGACTTTTCAGCGAGAGTTGGGTACACAGGTAGAGTTGAGCACCGCATTTCATCCTCAGACGGACGGACAGTCCGAGCGTACCATTCAGATATTGGAGGACATGTTGCGTGCCTGTGTTATTGATTTTGGAGGTTCTTGGGTTGAGTTTTTGCCACTTGCAGAGTTCGCGTACAACAACAGCTATCAGTCCAGCATTCAGATGGCACCGTATGAGGCCTTATATGGGAGACGGTGTAGGTCTCCGGTTGGTTGGTTTGAGCCCGGCGAGGCTAGACTATTGGGGACAGAGTTGGTTCAGGATGCCTTAGAGAAGGTGAAAGTGATTCAGGAGAGACTTCGTACAGCTCAATCGCGTCAGAAGAGTTATGCGGACCAGAAGGTTCGAGACGTATCTTACATGGTGGGCGAGAAGGTCTTGTTGAAGGTTTCACCTATGAAGGGCGTTATGAGATTTGGGGAGAAAGGAAAGTTGAGTCCGCGGTTCATTGGTCCTTCTGAGATACTTAGGAGAGTTGGGGAGGTGGCCTACATGCTTGCTTTGCCACCCAGCTTGTTGGGAGTTCACCCAGTATTTCACGTTTCTATGCTCCGGAAGTATGTTGGGGACCCGTCCCATGTATTAGACTTCAACACGGTTTAGTTGGATGATGACTTGACTTACGATGTGGAGCCAGTGGCTATTTTGGGTCGTCAGGTTCGGAAATTGAGATCAAAGGATATAGCTTTGGTAAAGGTGCAGTGGAGAGGTCGGCCCGTTGAGGAAGCTACTTGGGAGACTGAGCGGGAGATGCGGAGCAGATATCCTCACCTATTTGAGACCTCAGGTATGCTTCTCGACCCGCTCGAGGACGAGCGTTTGTTTAAGTTGGGGAGGATGTGACGACCCAACCCGTCGTCTCATGTGTTACAGCCCCGTTTTCCCCATTTATTGCTCTTTCATGTTTTATTATCAGCAATGGGTGAGTTAGAGTTGAATTGAATTGGTTTGGATAGCAAATGAAACACTTAGTCTCTTTAAAGAAGGTTTGGTTTGGAAAAGTCAACCGAACGTTGACTTATTAGTTAGAAAGCTCGGATGTGAATTCCGGTGATTCGGTTAGCTTCGGGAGGTGAATTGTGACTTAGGAGTGCGATCGGAAGTGATTTTGGAGGTCTGGTGTAGAATTAGGCTTGAAATGGCGAAGGTTGAATTTTGGCGAATTCCGGTTGGTAGGTGAGATTTTGATCCGAGGGTCGGAATGGAATTCCGAGAGTTGCAGTAGCTTCGTTAGGTGATTTTGGATATGTGTTCAAAATTTCAGGTCATTCGGAGGTGTTTTGGTCGGGTTTTTGATCGAATGCGTAATTCGGAAGTTCTTAAGAAACTTAGGCTTGAATTCGATGTGATTTGATGGTTTTAGCGTTGTTTGATGTGTTTTGAGGATGGGTACAAGTTTGAATGAGGTTTTAGGATGTGTTGGTGTTTTTGGTTGAGGTCCCGGAGGCCTCGGGGTGAATTCGAGTGATTAAACGAGAGTTTTTAAAGTTGCTTCAGGTCAGATTTTTGCTGTCATCTGGTGTTCCCGCTTCTGCGGAAATGGACCGCAGAAGCGGTACCGCAGAAGCGGGTATGTGGTCGCAGAAGCGATCGTTGGCCGGCTAGGGAAATTCCGCAAAAGCGGAAGGTGGCTCGCACCAGCGGGTCCGCATAAGCGGACACTGTACCGCAGAAGCGGACTTGAGGGAACCGCAGAAGCGGTGGTTGAACCGCATAAGCGAAGAGGCGGTTTTTAAGTGAAAACCGCTTAAGCGGATTTTTGGCCGCAGAAGCGGTCCCGCATAAGCGGTAGCGGGACCGCAGAAGCGAAAATCGCTAGTAACAGAAGGGTTTTAATATTATATTTCCTCCGCGAGCAAGAGGTAGTTTCTACCATTTTTAAGCGACTTGGAGAGCTTTGGGCGAGGATTTTCGAGGGTTTTGACTGAGAATCGAGTGGAGGTAAGTTCCTTGGCTTAATTACTCGAGTTTATGGTAAATTTATCATAGAAATCAGTAGAATTTCATCAAAAACGGGTCAAGCTAGGGCTTGGAAAGCTGTGATGTAAAAATGGAATTTGGAGGGCCAAACGAGCTCCGATTTTGGTAAATTTTATATTTACGGACTCGTGGCGAGACGTGGAATCCGGTGATGTAAATTTCATAATTTTTCGAGAAGTGGGCCTGGGGCTCGGGTTTTGCCAACTTCGTGAATTTTAGTGTTTTTCGAGTCTTTTCGATTGGGTTATGTTTCTTTAGCCTATTGTAACGTATTCGTTGTGGTTTTAATCGGATTCGGCGTGCGAAGAGGTTGATTCGAAAGGCAAAGGCATAGCGAGCTAGACTTGTGGCCGGCTTGAGGTGAGTAATAGATGTAGATGATGACCTGAGGGTTTGAAATCCCGGTATATCACATTGTGACGCCATATTGAGGCGAGACACGCACTCTAACGAGTGCGGGGTCGATTGTGACTGGGGATTGTGACCCAGTTCGTTCCGATTGATGTTCGTACGGTGTTCTTGACTAGAAATTGTTTGGTAATCATCCTACTTGGATTTTATGAATATGTTGGGGCTTTGTGCCTATCATTTGCATCCTTCAGGGATCCTCATCACTGTTTCTATGATGCTTAGCATATTTCATAATATCAGTCCTGAGTTAGACACTGTTTTGAAATGTTTAGTAAATAAATGAAGACTTAAACACATAGATCTATAACTCCTAATAATTGAAACTAAAAGATGAACACTTTGACTGTGCCCGAGTGGCTTGCATGCATATATATATCTGGACTAAGTATAGATCGGGCTGCACGCCGCAGCGAATGCTACGATGATATTGCGCTTGGGCTGTAGGAGCCCCTCCGGAGTCTGAACCCCCACAGTAAGCGCGAGTACCCAAATGGATCGGGCTGCGCGCCGCAGCGGTTATGTGCATTGCATTGCATTCATGCATTTTATATCTGTTGGCCTTAATTGTCATTGTTTGCTGTTGTTTGATCGTTTAACATGCTGAATCGTTGATTGTAGCTTTATATTATAATATTTCGGGATTTCTTACTTTCAGCCATTATATATGTTTATTACTCACTGAGTTGGAAGTACTCACTTTACTCCCTGCACCATGTGTGCAGATTCAGGTGCTCCGGAGACTTAGTGGAGCTGCTTACTGTCATCTTGGATTTCGGTTTAGGAGTCGTTGAGGTAGCTGTCTGACGTCCGCAGGACCCGACTTCTCCCCTTTATTGCATTGTCTTTTCCTATCCTAGACTTTTCTTTATTACTATGAATATAACACTCTGTTACATTTAGAGGCTCTAGACTCGTGACTCCAGATCTATTGGGGAATGTTGGGATATTCGTTATTATTTTTCCATACTATTTTATTAGTTTCGAATTGGAACCTTGATATTTTCTATTTTTATCGTATTATTTGTTAACGGATTGTGTATCTGGGTTGAGAGTATTTAAATTGGTCGGGCTTGCCTAGCATTAGTGTTGGGCGCCATCACGACCGGGATTGGGGTCGTGACATATGTATAATTAACGTATGACTATGTATAACAATGTATATAAGGTGTTTAATAATGTAAATTTTTATTTTTTCCAGTGAAATAAGATTTTCCCTTACAAAACATTGAATTTTGCAAAAAAAAATATAAAAATAAAATTATAGACTCTAAGGATGAATATATTTTTTACTTCAACTTCCTGATATTGTGAATTTTAGGAAATACTATACAGAGGGAAGTAAAAAATAAATAAGAATAAAAATGGAAATAGGGAAAAGATAAAATGAAAGAAAAAAGCGAAATCTGATTTAGGCGTGATTTTGGGTGTAATTGACGAAGTTCGAGTTGTTTTCATAAAATTGATTAATGTTTGTGGGCTACCGGATGAAAACCGTATTTGTGGGTTAGACCGCTGAAAAGTGCTTTCTCCAAGTGTATTTTCATGTAAATTTCCCTAAAGTTTTTATCCTTTAAACCGTTATGATCATAAGTTTTAAAAAACTTGTTTTTACTCCTTAAATTTCATGCTGTGCACCTACTTCGAATTCGGTAGGAAAAGGAGTTAGTTTTTTGTGGCATTGTGCACTTATTTTTCTTTTCGAAACATAGGGTTGTAGGGGGTAGGAGAATTAATGGGTGTTGGATATTTTAAATTAAAATAAATAGAAATGCAAGAAAGGAAGTGGGAAGTAGAGAAATGGCATATATAGTTTAGTCAGACTGGCGTTTTCTTCTTTCTTTGAAACATTAGACATTTGTCTCTGTGTTGTGTCTATAAAATCAGGGAGGGGCCTGTAGGCAGTAACTTATGTTAGTAATTACATTTTTAACAACTTAGGCAGCTGCTGCATTATGAAGTGCTTATATTAAGGATATTGCTATCTTAATAGCGGAGTCATTTGAACTCAATACTTTTGACGCAAAATATATTTATGTGTAAAAGTTCACTAATATTTCCAAAAATAATAAGTCTGAACATATAAGTTTAAAGATACAGTTGTACAATTTTAAAAACTTTAAATGTTGAACTCATAGAATTTAAATCTTGGATGCACCTATATTTACATAGCTGGCTTGAAGAAAGTATATGTGATCTTATTTTAAAACATAATAGATAATTTTTGTCAAAATTTTCGCCAATAATTAGAAAAATTACTCTTATTAATCGCATCGTACTAAAATAGAAAATTTCTGCAACCATACAAACAAAAGCAAGACAGTATCTCTTGTCCCAACTTGGTAAACCTAAGTGTGAACGGAAAAATCGAACGTCCATAGCACGTACTTGGGACGCGTGGTTCATCGTACAATTCCGACTTGACAATTCACAAACAAAAAGCATCGCAACTGTTTGAGACAACTTGCCATGAAATTCTAAAGTTATAAGTCCTGTAAAGATTTGTATATCTACAATAGTACGTAGTACTAGAAGAAAAAAAAATAGCACTACCAATTTGTTTTTTCTCAACAATTTTCACTCTCAAGAAATCCACTATGTCATCATCCACATCTTCTTCTTCATCTCGTACACCTACTAGCAATAATCATAGACTTAATACTAAAACCACGGAAGAAGTTTGGAAAGACATAAATCTTTCTTCTCTAAATGACCACACTACTACTACTTCCCCTAGAGATCATATTGATCCACAACAAAATACTAGTAATTCTACCAATTTTGGTGGCATGATTTTACAAGATTTCTTGGCTAGGCCATTTGCTAATAACCCTAAAACAGCAGCAAAAGGCTATGTCTTCCCTATTCTTCCTCCTCCTGCTGTTACTGTGTTGACATTAAACTCTGGCCCTGGACTTCATTTCTTTGGTAACTTAAGGCAAAACTCAAGTTCTCAGCAGCAAAAAGCTATCTCGAGTAGGTCATTTGAGGATTTGGCTTCACCCGTTGGAGAGAATGCTAATGGAAGAAAGAGGTGCAGTGAGTCTGATAACAATTCAAGTGACCAGAAAAACAAGAGGATGATCAAGAACCGTGAGTCTGCTGCTAGATCAAGGGCTAGAAAGCAGGAAAGTGTAGCTTTTCTATTTACACTCCCAATATGTGTTTTTTTTTTAAATCTATTTTTAGTGCAGTTTTAACAGCAGTGTTAACTTGTTGCCGTTTCATCTAAAAACTTAAGATGTGTGAGAAAGCACATTTTGATTCTTTTGTATAGGTTAAGCACGTTGAATTTTCTTTTTTGATATTGGGTGATGATGGGATTCTACTTTTACGTGCTCTGATAGCATATTAATTTATACGTGTGTAATAATATCATCTAAAAAATTTATTGGTAAGAAAGAGTATACTTTTATTTAATTAATTCTATTTTTAACGGACAAAAGTTCAAACAATAAACAAATAAATGTTTCTATTCTACATAATACAACATGATACCAGAATAAGTAGAGGTCTGGTCAAGAGTTTGAGTTTGAGTTTTCTTACATGTCTCAACCTTCAATTTTATCTCCGATCACACTCCAAGCCTATGAAAAAGAATCATTTATTTGATAAGCTCCATTTTTTAACTAAATACTAGTAATTCTTCCCAAGAAAGTCCAAAAATATACTTGCTCTGTTTCAATTTTGATGACACAGTTTCCTTATTAGTCCGTTCTAAAAAAATGATATATTTCTAAAATTGGAAATAATTCAACTTAAACTCTTTATTTTACTCATTTTATCCTTAATGAGAGGGTTTTATAACCACACAAATATCATAGTCCCATAAAGCTTTTACCCCCTTAAACTTTTAAGACCATAAGTTTCAAAAATCCTTTTTGTTTTTCTTAAATTCTGTGCCGAGTCAAACTATCTCATCGGATAGAGTATAAGAAAAGGACATTAATTATGTAAATGGGGTTTATACAAACTACAAGTAGGTAGAAGCAGTTAGGAACATTACATTCAAAAGGTCATTAATCTTTATTATAGTGAAAGCAAATGAATTTTTCTTGTTCTGTTTTGGTTAGTGTTTTCCTGTGTATAACTTGCAGGCTTATACGAATGAATTGGAGCTAAAAGTAGCCCATTTGATGGAAGAAAATGCCAGGCTCAAGAATCAGCAACAACAGGTATTTTTCTTTAATTCCTAGAAGACATCCTGATTTCCTTATTGAGCTAAGACTTCGTGTTTTATAACTAAATAAGTTCTTGAATTTAGAAGCAAGTGTATGTATAAAAAAGACTGATCATTTTCATTCATCTGTCCTTGTGGTCAGTTATGCTTAGCAGCAGCTGCTCAACTTCCAAAAAAGAAGTCTCTCTATCGAACTTCAACAGCCCCATTTTGAGAAATATCAGAGGATGTATGTGAAATTTCTCTTTTGTGGCCTGTTTTATGTATTTCTCTCTAGAAAGAGAAAGAAAATAGATGGTGATTTTAGGCAAAGTGAAGGGCATGATCAAATGGGAAGACAGTTTATGCCTTTTTTGGCAATGAAATCAACAGCCAACAGCCAAGGGACTTTTTCTATATGAGTCTATGATTTTGCTTGTTACTTTCTTTTGGAATCTTTCTATCCAAAAAGCCTAAAGGGGTTTGGCTGGTTTTTGTTCCTTGTTTTAATGTAGGCAGAATAGCCTAGTAGACACTTATACTTGTTCCAGTTTGTCATTCCGGTCCCTGTACTCCACGAACTTTCATTCAAACACTTGTGCTTGATCGAAATGAATATTATAAACCCCTCCCATTATGCGTGAGTCTCACTTGCCGTGACAAGGATAACACATCAGATCCATGTCAGATACATAATCCACATCAGCATCTTCTTCTTTACTAATACCAGATTTTTTTTCTCCTTCACGCCATTTTTCACCTTCCCTCTCGATTTTCAGAGAACCTCAAAAACTCATCGGCTTCAACTTCTTCTCTCTTTGTCTCACCATAACTGTTGCACTTGAAACTATTAGGATTATTTTTTTGGGTTATGAAATGATTGCAGAAAGTATAAGGCAGCATAGATCTCATCAATTTTCCTCCAGTCACCATTTCTTCCAACCAAAGAGATCCCAAATTTTTCATACAGACTGCTATCATCGTCGTCATCTTGGCTTATCGAAGGGCGAGTGTTGACAAGAAGATCTACCAAGGATTGGAAGTAAAGGTTGTCAAAATCTAGGGTGAAACGTTATCGGAGTTCATAGTGGTTTGTGGTGGTGGGCTAGTGGTGATTGGATGGAAGGGTTTAGGAGAGAGATTTTGAAGTTGTTCTTGGAATAAAAAAGGGTAAAGAGTGGGAAGAACGGGAGAAAGGAAGAAGGGAGTGATGGTGGTGGGTGGTCTTGATGGATGAAGGGTACGGGGTAGAAGGCAGCAGACGGGGGTGATGGGTTAGGTAAAGGTTTTGAAGATGCGAGGAGGGGGTGTTTTCCCTTTTATTTATATTGTTTCTCTGTTTTTTTTAATTATCATATTTGAATTTTTCCTTTTAAAAAGAAATAAAAATATAGATTCACGCTCTCTTTACGCGTGCATACCACGCATTCCATCCTAGTCAGATAAACAAAGGCCAAATAAGCTTGGTCAACGGTCAGAGGGGTTTATAATATTCATTTTAATCAAGCACAAGTGTTTGAATGAAACTTCGTGATGTATAGGGACCGGGATGATAAAGCGGAACAAATTTAGGTGTCTACTAGGCTATTCTGCCTTTAATGTAAAGTAAAGTGACTGTTGAAACAAGATTAGACCTTTGTAGTGTTATAATAATAATAATAATAATAATAGCTGCAACAGAACATTTTTAGTAGTAGCATTGTTTGTACAATGTACAGTAAGAATCTTTATTTTGGAGGACAGATTTTTCTTTTGTTGGCCATCACTTTATCTACACTGACATCACAGTCACTAAATTATGGCCCATTTCTGCCCTTTTTTCTCTCATCTTATTATTGATGATGATGTTTGATGCTTTGCATTCTTTGGTTCCATTACAAAGGGCATTTGGTTCAAATACTATACTCCCCGTCCCAACAAGGGTGATACTTTTTGAATTTTTAAAAGTCAAACGAGTTATTTTTTATTGCAATTTTTTCGTATGTTTTTAAAATATTTTGAATTTTTAATTATAACATATACTTCATCTGTTTCAATTTATGTGAACCTATTTTTTTTTAGTCAGTATCAAAAAGAATTACCCCATTTCCTAATTGGAAACATTTTACCTTTATGCAATGATTTATAGCCATCCAAAATATATGTGCTTCATTTTACACCACAAGTTCAAAAGTCTTCTCTCTTTTCTAAAAGTTTGTGCCCAGTCAAATGAGTTCATATAAATTGAAACGGAGGGAGTAGTACTTTTTATGTAATTTATCAAAATTCTATGTTCGAATTACGTTTAAAATTCTGAATTTTGACTTTTGAAATCCGACAAAAATTACTCTTTTTGGGGACGGAGGGAGTACTAGTAACAGAGAACTATATGGATTCTTTATATAATAAATTATTTAAATAATAATGAACTATTGTTACTAATTGATTAATAATATTTGGGCAGGTTTAGTTACAAGTATAAGTAAAAACAATCATGGTATAGAAGTTCATATAATTTTGTATAATACTTTGCTATGAAGTAAAAAATCTTGCATTACTAGTCAATTTTTGAATAATTAATAAAATTGTAGAGGAAGCTATGTAGTATTATTTTATGCTGAATATAAGGTGGAACAAGTAATACATGTATTAGCACTTAGCAGTAACCGACAAGAGAAGGAAAGTAGACAAGGTGTCCCTTTCAGGAGTAGACAACACCAAGGAATACGTTCCTTGCCTATTGGAGCCTTGGACCATGTTGTTACTGGAGATTAATGTGGACCAATGTCTTCAATTAGCTACTTTTCATCAATTGCAAAGGACAAAGAAAATTTTGGTTGGGCAAAAACCAATCCATGAATTGATGGACCAATTGACTATTATTGTACAAACGGTTATAAAATAAAAACTGTAAAGTAAATAAACTAAAGAGAAGTAGAGAGAGAGGTTGATATATTGTCACACCTCCTTTTTTACACACCTACCCCGAAGGATAATGTATAAGGGAGTTTTTCCATTTAAAGTGACATTATTCGAAATGGGATTATTTATTTATTTAGAGTCGTCACTTGGGATAGGATTGGCTTTTGGTGTCCCAAGTCACCGGTTTATCTTGAATCCCAAATCGAGGAAATTTCGACTTCCCGAGTGGAGTCTGCGAACCAGAAATTCTGAATAAGGAATTTTGTTGACCCGAGGGAAGGTGTTAGGCACCCCCGGATCCCGTGGTTCTAGCATGGTCGCTTAAATTATTATGAATGGCTAAAATCTGATTTTAATACATGCTCAAACCTATAGTGCAATTTTAGAATTATTTAACCGCTTTTAGTTAACTTTTAAGAAAGTGAACGTCGTTTAAAAACGTATTTTTGGATCACGTCACATGAAATGCACCCGGATCCTCGACACATTCTTATTCAACTTTTTTGGATTTGGATTTGGGTTACATGAAATGCACACCCGTATTTAAGAAGGTAAAATTATTAAAAAGCGCGCCTAAAGCGACTAACGGGTTATTATCTTTGCGGAGGGCCGTGAAATTCGCTAAACAGCACGCCCCGAATTCTAAGTATTTTTAATTAAGCATTTAATGAGGGCCCCGCAATTTATGCATTTTGTTCGGCGAGGCTCATCTCACTTTATTATTTAAAGGCCAAACTAAAGCAAACTACGATTTTCTATTTATTTTTTGTCTCTAAAAGGGCCTAATTAGTTTACATCTATAAATTCGGGTCTCGGGTTCAAGTCCGAATTCAAACAAAAGGGGAAACCCTCCTAATTTGAACCCGCTACTTAACTCGAGAACCTAAATTTATATTTGCAAATCAATCCCTATATTCCTAATATAATTTAAAGGATTTTTTGATTTCAGCATTTTGGGGCCTTCAAACTTGGCCCTATATAGGCAGAAGGAAATACAACTTTTAAATTTGCCCAGCTTTGGGCTTCTTATGACGACACTAGGCCCAGTTATCATTTGAACGTAAGGCCCTGGTTGTCTTGCCTCATTATTGATCTTAACTATTTTGTAAAACAAACACGTCATTTATTTAATTCAGGTGTTACTACGCAACTATTTCGTGCCTGTCATGAACTAATTAATATGATCCACCTGGAACTTAACCAGTAGTTAATTCCAAAATTACACCTGAATCGCCAAATATAAATGGACTCCTGTGAGTTGCAATTTAAACAAGTATACAACGAACCAAGTGAATCAGTACATGACAACACATGAGTCTAAACTACAAGTTCAAATCAAACTAATACATGAACTAACGTGAAAATCTAATACATGAGTTATTGCAGAACATATTCATGTAATTCTAAACTAACACTATTTGAAAACACATTCACACAACTCTAAAAGGTTCAATGTTCTAATTAGCTACAAATCAATATTAAACTAATGTAATGGCAGAAAGTTCATGCAATTCTAAAAGGTCCAGCAGTCTAATTAATTACAAATCCATATATTGTTCAAATAAACAAAACTACTCTATGCCTTTAAACTAAACAAGGAACAGGAGACTTCATAGATCAAATGTAATAATATTTCATCATTTCATATACTTCAGCAATCCTACATTGAGTCTTCACAATTGTATGAGGCCAAATGAGTACCTGGAAAGGGAACAAATTCAGAAATTGAGAGTCAGCGATGCAAGCAACAGCAGTATACAGCAGCAACTAGAAGATTTTGAACCCAGAAATTGTGTCAATCAGCCCAGTAGTTAATTTTAAGTAGCAAAAACCAGTAGCAACCAAAATAAGCTTGAACAACCCAACTTTGACTTGATATAACCCCAAATACACTCGACAAACACCCCAGGAACGTCTAGAACATTTCAGCAACTAAATATTGAGCTTGACAATGTAAATCAACAACTAAAAACCCAAATTAACCTAAAGCTTTCAATGGAACAGGATTTTTGTTTTTTTTTTTTGAAAGTTTTCTGTTGTTTTTGGTTTTTTCCGCAGAATTTTAAGATCTAAAAATTAAGGTTTCTACTATAGGAGTTTAGATTTGAACTTCTTTTGATTTTGAAATTCAAATTTGGGACTCAGATTTGAAGAAGAAGATTTTTTAGGGGGAATTCAAAAGCTGGAAATTGGGGAATTTTCAGAGGTGTAAAACTTTTTTGGAAATTTTTCAGATGTTCAAACTTGGAAAAGAAGGCAGATAGGCTGCTTTTTATAGGCAAACTTCAGGGGGAAGCTTCTAGATCTCACTCACACCTTTTCCCCCTCTTTTATTTCAGATTTTATTCAATAGTCCCTAAAGTTTTTGACTTGTTTCTCAAGTCACTACACTAAAACTACTGATATTCAACTTGCACCCCAACCTAGAAACTTCTAGATGATTCTATTTTAGTTACTACAATATTCTTTCTATCTAAAATACCTAAACTGGTCTTTTAACCAGTCTGAAATTACCAACCCCATGTCAACTAGCCTAGACCTTTTAAACCAAACCATGGTCAAAACATCTACAAATCATTCAACTATAACCAAATAATCCTTAAAATAATCCTATAACCTAATAAACCTGATTTAAATCTAATTAATGTGAACCCTACCGCTAAAAGCAGTAAACTATCAATTGAAGGAGTTCAAAACAAAGTAAAATATTATAGGAAAACAGTAATACTCAAACAAACCTACGATTAATCAAATCTATTTTCTTAATCCTAAATGAATCCCTATCAATTCAAATTATCAAACTACAGGCAATCGTCAATCAAACATGAATTTAACAAGTAAAAATTAATAAACAACACTAATTCATAGACTTAACCTAACAGAAAAGAGGAGAAATCACAAGATCTAAACTAGCTAAACTACAAACATAAAATACTGATTACTGCCAGAAAAGAAAGAAGAAGAAAAGCATGAATGCGTTAACGGAAACAAAGAAAAATTATGTTTAAACTAATAAGAGCAACTCACCTATGCAAGGTCGAACGAGACTGGAATTCGATTCAAGTCCCAAAATAATACTAGACGTTTGTTCTTTGCCAAAAACCAACGGAAGCATCATTTTGGTGACTTAAATCACCTCTGGACTCAAAAGGTTGGGAAGAAATCGGACACCTTCGAGCTTTTGGATTCTGCCACTTTTACGATTTGAAATTCGAGGAGTTCTGGGAATGTTCGAAGGCTATAGACCATGGATTTGTAAAGAGGGAGATGAGGAGGCTTTGTGGTGTGATTTCTGGTGAGATTTGAGGTGGCGCCGCCATCGGAGAATAAAGGCGGCGGCTAGGGTTTATAAATTCAAATGAAGATTCGAGGAGTTTGGAAGGGTTTTGAGGAAAACTAAACATGGATTTGGAAAGGGGAGGTGGAGAAGAGGATATGGTGTAAATTTCGGAGCCATTGGAGACTCGCCGCCTGCGGAGACGATTTTCGGCCGGCGGCGGACGGCGGAGGGGCGGTGGCGTTAAGGTTTCTGGTGAGAGATGGGAGAGACGAGGGGGGTAAGGGGGTCCTGGAGGGGGGGGGGTAGGATCGTTTGGACATATATATACTCACACATCCCAGCTTCTCAGCCGTTCGATCAAGTAAACCTCGACGGCTGAGATTTGTTGCGAGTAAAACGGCGTCGTTTAAGTGGGAAAGGGGTTTGGACCGGGTTGGGCTGTTTGGGGCTTGTGATTTGGTCTGGAGGGTTTGATTTGGGCTGGTTCAGGGGTTTTGTTTGGGCTGGTAAATTATTTACAATAACTGGCCCAAACTTACTCTTTAACCAGCCTGTTTCTTTTGCTTTTTATATTTCAATTTATTTAATTCTTTTTCCTTTATTTCCTTTTATTCTTCTTTTCCTTTTTCTCATTTTCATATTTTGGTTGAATACAAATTAAACTAAAAGCCTTGATTTAAATCCAAAACTAAACTAAAAATTAATTAAATCTAATTTTAAAAGAAAACTATGACAAATTCGAAAAATTAAAAGTAAAAACGCAAAAGAACTATTTTTGTTATTTTCCTTCATTTTGTAATGTAAATAAAAAAATATAAAATTGGATCCTAAATGCAAGTGCACTATTTTTATACTTTTTTATGAATTATGGCAACTAAAATGCACACAAAAATGCAAACAAGGGACAAAATCATGCAATTAATTCAAATAATAAAGAAAAAATCCTAACTCTAAGGAATTTATAGGAGTAATTTAAGCGTGGCAAAAATCACGTGCTCACATATATTATTCAACTTCAAACTGATTACATAATGAACTGAAATCTCCTCTATTTATAGAAAACAGAAAGCAGCTGCGAGGCTTTTCAGGAAGCAGCTGCGAGGCTTTTCAGGAAGCTGCTTGTAAGCTGTCTGCATGAGCTGCTTGCCACCTGCCTGTTTAATAAGAAGCTGCTGCAAGTCATTTCATTGAGTTGCTTGCAACCTGCCCGCATCAGTTGCTTGTAGATAAACCTTAATGGAGTACTGGATGGATAATCTTCTTCAAGAAGATTATCTACAGCGGAGTAATAAATGGACATCCACAATTTAATATTTTCATAACACTCCTCCTTGGATGTCACTGAAAGGTAATGTGCCTCGTTAAAACCTTACTAGGAAAAACCCAGTGGGAAAAATTCTAGTGAAGGAAAAAGAGTACACTTATTTAGTAATACGCATTTCTAGCTGCCTCATTAAAAACCTTACAAGAGAAACCCTATGGTAAACCTTAGTAAGGGAAAAAGAGTACAGCGCGTATTTCACTCCCCCTGATGAAAACCTTGTTTCAAATATTTAAATCTCCGCATTCCAATCTTGTATACCATCTTCTCAAAAGTTGAAGTTGGCAAAGATTTAGTGAACAAATCTGCCGGATTGTCACTTGAACGGATTTGTTGCACCTTAATATCACTATTTTTCTAAAGATCATGTGTGTAGAATAATTTTGGTGAAATATGCTTCATTCTATCTCCTTTTATAAATCCCACCTTCAATTTGGCTATTCATGCAGCATTGTCTTCGTATAAAATTGTGGGTCTTTTCTCACATTCCAAACCATATTTTTCTCGAATAAAACAAATTATTGATCTCAAGCATATGCATTCCCTACTTGCTTCATGAATAGTTATTATTTCAGCATGATTTGAAGATGTAGCAACAATAGATCGCTTTGTGGAGCGCCATGATATGACAGTACCTCCACATGCAAATATATACCCGATTTGAAATCGAGCTTTATGGGGATCAGATAAATAACCTACATTTGCTTAGCCAATAAGATCTGCACCACCTTTGTTAGCATTGGCAAGATACATAAGTGCATCCATTACACTGAAATAGAGTATTTCAGGACCAAGGAGTTCCTCATCCTCTTCTGGAGGTCGGAACGGATCCTTATTCACTTCAAGTAGTTGAACAACCATTGGCGTACTCAATGGGTGTGCTTTGTCCATGTAAAAGCATTTTAAGACCCAATCTGTATAGGAAGATTGATGGATAAAATTCTATCTGCTAAATATTGAATTTGTAGACCAAGACAAAGTTTTGTCTTTCCAAGATCTTTCATCTCAAATTCTTTCTTAAGATATTCAATTGCCTTTTCAGAGCTCTTCTGGAGTTCCAACAAGATTTGTGTCATCAATATAAACAACATGTAAAACCTTCTTTCAACAAATATTCATTGAGGCGATTATACCACATGTGCCCAGATTGCTTTAAACCGGACAAAGACCTTTGTAATATGATCGAGTACATTTCTCGAGACTTTGAACTATATGCTTCAGGCATTCTAAATCTTTTAGGGATCATATAGTATTAATCAAATGAGTCATATAGGTTATGACTTACATTTAAATGACATGACATATTCAGGTGTCTGGACTACAGGTCCGATCCTCACAATCTTTTACAATATTGTGCACTATATTGTATCAAATATATCGTCGACGATCATTTTGTATCGGTTCGCAAGCGACATAACTTGTTGAGATTTCATCACTTTCTTTATTTTCAGGTACCTGAACTTCTTCAGGAGTTTCATGAAATGTTATGTCGTGGGCTCTTCTAGAGCTTATTTCCTCCTTATTATGATCATTTTGATCATTTGCTCCTATCCTTTTCAAGGATTGTTACCTTTGGAACCGATTGGTCTACCACTCTTCATTACAGTAAACTCCATCCTTCAGGGACTTTAATTTTAATAGGAGCATTTACAGCAGAAATATGATATTTAATTTTGGATCAGCAAATGCTGTTGGCATTTGACTTGAATTATCTTCTGAGTGAGGATCATAATAATGATAATTCGATTCATATAACATATTTTTCAACTGCTTATTCCATCCCCTAATATTAGAAAAACTAACATATATCCCAAATCTTCTTTGGGAAACCTATCTTTGTGCTTTGTGGTAGAGAAATTAATCACATACCACGCATCAAAAGTTATTAGATAGTAAAAATATTTGGTTTCTGATCCTAAACCAATTGTGAGGGGAGGACTTATCATATATTGTTGGTCTGATGCATACAAGTGCTGCTGTATGCAATTTAGAAAATCATAGACCAACACATGAAGCTTTGTTCTCATAAGCAATAGTTTAGCCATTAATAGGAGGTATTCAATGCTAAACTGGCTTGGATATAAACCAGCATTATCAAGATGAACTGTCTTGATTTCATAATTTGAAAATTATGCTCTTATTTGAGAAAAGCAATTTCAAATGCCAAACTGCAGGTTGACAATAATCACACATGTAACCATCTCATATATGCATCTATAAGTGGTTCACATGATAGGTAAATGGGCCCGTATTCACCTTTTATATATTTCAGAATCACGGGTCTTAGTCCCAACTTTAGCTGGTATAATCAATTTATTATGAGAACAAGCAACACAAGAGAATTCTTGAAGAATCTTCTAGTTCTTTAGTATATGCTTATCTGAATTCTCAAATAGCTCATTTAAAAATGGTAAATGAAAACTTCAAGTTCATCATGGCATGTGCTATCTCTTAGTAAACTTCTGGTTTACTATGGCATAAACTTTTGCAATAGTAAACTTCTGACTTACTGTGGCTACTTTTGCTACAGTAAAACTTTTGGTTTACTGTGATACATGATATAATACAAATTGAAGAAAAGGCGGGTAACTTTTCATATACATATTATTTTACCCCCTATGATTGTGGAAGCATGAAGATTTTTAATCTTCTAATCATTCGTAGTCTCAATATGATAGCCTATTTGTATTAGTAAACTTCAAGTTTACTACAACATATGTTTTGACCACAATCATATAATATGAATGACATATTTGTATATAAGTTCTTCGAGAGACTTCATTTATTATCCACAATCTAATATTTATAGGACACTACTGGTGTCATATGTCTTTTAGACAAACAGTTAGCTCTTCAGGAGTTGTTGATATATTTTATACTATCAAATATTGCTCAGACACTTCTGGTATCATGAGAGAAAATCACAATCAAATGAACATTATAAAGACAATTCTAAATTTATAAATGTAAGAAATTAAGAATTTCAGTATTTTTACCACCAACTTTATGACAAATATCTTCTTCAGGGAGAAACGCCATTAACATCTGAATATTTTATATCAAAGCGGTAACCACATAGTCATTACATCCTTTAGGGAAAGATACATGAGTTGTTATTTCCTTCGGGGAACTCGATAACTAACCATAACATATTAATGTGGTTGTAGTAGAATGCATTCTACAAGAATACTTTTGCCTTAGAATGATACTTAATAAACCAAGATATTTTACGTACAACAGGTACGCGCGGCAATGATCTTTATGCCACAAAATAATATTTATATCCTTTATTATTCTACCTCTTCAGGAGGTGAGTTGTGGTATTTCTTCATTCACTCCAGGGAATGAAAATGTGCTTCAAGAAAAACTTTGAATAGCTCATTATTTTGTTTAAGTACATAAAGACATAGTTTCATAATATTTTCCTGCTTCAGGAGGAAATTTCAATTGTTTACTACTTCAGGGGCAAATTTGAAGTATGAAAGAGTAAGGATATGTTCTCTCAATCGTATTTCCTCTTCTGGAGGTGAGTTGTGATATCTTCACAACCAAGAGCGCGCTCATATTTACAAGCTTTATTAAAATTGTCACATTTACTTCTGAGAATTAATCAATATTTATCAAAGTTCTCATCCTTCAGGGAATGGAACATAATTATCTGAACGTGCATAATCACATCAAATTGTGATGCTTCAAACCAATTTTAAGATATTTGTGACATCAGGAGCAAATTGAGGTATGCATATAATATAGAGAATTTTCTCTAACTTATCTTCAATTGTAACCATAACAAACCTAAATTATCACTTCTGGTGGTCATCGGCACATACCACTTCTGATGATTAACAAAATTTAGTTACAATGAGATATATAAAACACAATCACTTATGAAGGTTATATATTTTTTGCAAACTCTACCGGAGTTTAAGTGGACCTTTTATTGTAATCCACAAGACAATTCAAATACGCTTCATTAGACAAGTAATGATATAATATTTAAGGACATGGCTGCCAAAGCGTAAATGAAACCTGAAAAATTAATCAGAGAAGTAAATAGTGATGGCTATATATATGTTGGTGCTATAGTCCTTGAACATTACAGGTACCATCCTTCTTAATCATTAGCCATATGTATTGATTGCAGCTCTATCTCAAGATGCAATATTGCTCACATGGATAAAACAAAATTGTTAGAGCATCATAACGTTTGTTGTTAATAATAGTTGTCCATACAGAAAATACTTAACATGCGAAAGTAAGATTAGAAACAAACCTTGTTCAAAGTTATGAGATTTCTAGATACATCTACCTAAGCCAGCTTTGTCTTCCATCGTCTTTTGCTCCAAATTATCTCAAGTTAGAGATAACTATACCTTCAAACATAGAGACACGTGCTGATGACGTGTTATAAAATAAAAACTGTAAAGTAAATAAACTGAAGAGAAGCAGATAGAGAAGTTGATATACTATTCAACTTCAAACTGATTACATAATGAACTGAAATCTTCTCTATTTATAGAAAACAGGAAGCAGCTGCGAGGCTTTTCAGGAAGCAGCTACGAGGCTTTTCAGGAAGCTGCTTGTAAGTTGTCTGCATGAGTTGCTTGCCACGTGCCTGTTTAATAAGAAGCTGCTGCAAGTCATTTCATTGAGTTGCTTGCAACCTGCCCGCATCAGCTGCTTGTAGATAAACTTTAATGGAGTACTGAATGAACAATCTTCTTCAAGAAGATTATCTACAGCGGGAGTTGTAACGACCCGACCGGTCATTTTTGGAATTTACGCCCCGATCCCCTATTAACTGCTTTCCCCAAGTTTAATTCTGCTATTTTAATTTGCCAGGATGTTTGGTTTTGAGTTTCGGAGAGTTTTGGGACACTTAGTCCCTAAATGAGAGTTTAAGTGTTGGAAAGTTGACCGTAGTCGGAACAGTGTGAAGATGGCCTCGGAATGGAAATTCGATGGTTCCGTTAGCTCCGTTAGGTGATTTCGGGTTTAGGGGCGTGGTCGGATTATGTTTTGGAGGTCCGTAGCTAATTTAGGCTTGAAATGCCGAAAGGTCGAATTTTGAAGTTTCCGGTTCGATAGTGAGATTTTGATTCAAGGGTCTGAATGGAATTTCGAGAGTTGCAGTAGTTCCATTATGTCATTTGGGATGTATGTGCAAAATTTCAGGTCATTCGGAGGTGGTTTGGTTGGATTTTTGATCAAAAGCGGAATTCGGAAGATTTTTAGAAACTCAGGCTTGAATCCGATGTGTTTTGGGGAATTTGATGTTGTTTGAAGTATTTTGAAGATTGGTACAAGTTTGAATAAGGTTTTAGGATATGTTGATGCCTTTGGTTGAGGTCCCGGGGGCCTCGGGTGTGTTTCGGATGCTCAACGGAGCATTTTAAGTTGTTAAAAAGTTGCAGGTTTTTGTTCAGCTGTTGCAGAGGGATTTTACCCTTCGCGTTCGCGATGAAGGCTCCGCGATGTTTGAGCATCGCGTTCACAGGAAGGGTACCAAGTCGCGTAGAAGAAGTGGTCAGCTGGGTTCGAGGTGGAATTGTTCTCCGCGTTCGCGAGATGTGTAACGCGTTCGCGAAGGATTGGTCAGTGGAAGCATCTCGTTCGCGAGGGCAGTGTCGCGTTCGCGTAAGAGGACTTTTGGTCAACGACATTTTTGGTGCTTCACGAACGCGAGGCCTTGACCGCGTTCGCGAAGAAGGAATTAAAATACCTGGGCAGAATGTTTTAAAAGGGTTATTTCGCGAGTTTTAGCCTAGTTTCCTCCATTGTTAGGCAATTTTGAAACTTTTTGAAGTGGGTTGAAGAGGGATTCAAGGGGAATCACTTGTAGGTGACATTTTTGACTTCATATCTCATTTTTATGTGATTAAAGACCTGATTAGTGGTGGAAAGCTTATGAAAAGTGGGTAATTAAGGCTTGAGTTTAAGAGACCTAAAAAGGGGTATTTGAGGGGTCAATTGAACTCCAATTTCAGTGTTCTTGGTATGTATGAACTCATGAGAGTATGAGGATTCCGAAAATATAAATTTTACCCGATTCCGAGATGTGGGCCTGAGGGGCGATTTGGTCATTTTACCTAATATCGCGTATTAGCTTAGAATTTAATTATAGAATCAGTTACTTGAAGTGTTATTTATATTATAAAATTTAATTGAATAGATTTTGGCCATTTGGAGTTGGATACTCGTGGCAAAGGCGTGGTTTCGGGTTGACTTGCACTTGTTCGAGGTAAGTGGCTTGTCTAACCTTGTGTGGGGGACTTTCCCCTTAGGATTGATATTGTGGTAATTGAAATACCTCGTACTGAGGTGACGAGCGCGTACTTGTGCTAATTGTTGGAAATCCGGTTTTTCATTAAAAATACCCTTGAATTGTGTTCTTCCTTTTCTTGCTTACACTGTTTGGAAACTAAACCTGCTGTTAGCCTAGAGAAGCATGTCTACTTGACTAAATTGCTCTATTTGCCTTAACTGTCTTATTTGTATTACGTGAACCATGCTAGGTTAGGATTACCTGCTTCACTTTGATATGAATTTGATTGGATTGAATTCTTGTTGTTGCTGCGTATTTACTTTGGTACTACGGGATGGTATCCCGGGAGCTCCCCTGTATGTTTACTTTGGGACTACGTATCCGGGAGATCCCCCTGCGCATTTACGAGTTGGACTATGGGACTGCACCCGGGCAATCCATTGGATATGATAATTATATTTGGGGATTACAGGACGGTATCCTGGGAGATCTCCGGTTGTTATCTTGGAGCTGAGCTGTATTCTCTTACTGTGTTTTACTTACCTCTGTGATAGTTGTTGCTGTCCTTTATATCTTGTGTTACTTATTTACACTGTTTATTTCACACTGTTAAACCTTATATCTTACTTAACCTCAGTAGGGCTCTGACCTTCCTCGTCACTACCCAACCGAGGTTAGGCTTGGCACTTACTGAGTACCGCTGTAGTGTACTCATGCCCTTCCTGCGCATGTTTTTCATGTACAGATCCAGGTACCTCTACTCAGGCTTACCATTCTTGAAGCAAGGCGATTCTACGGGACTTCGAGGTATATTTGCCGTGTCCGTAGACCGAGGAGTCTCTTTCTAGTCTTGCATTTAGTATTTAGCCCTTCTGTACTTTTTTGTTCTTGTTAGACATTCTGGAGATTAGAGCTATGTAGTGTTTTCTCACCTTGTGGATCCGTGAGTTTCCGGATTTTGGGATAGTGTATCAGATTTTGAAAAGTTGTGTGTATATGCCAAGCAACATTTAAATACTATTTATTTCAGTTATTCAGCTTTTGATTATTTATTCCGCAAGATTAGTTTGTTTTCCGCATTTGTTAGGCTTACCTAGTCGTAGAGACTAGGTGCCGTCACGATAGTTCACGGAGGGCGAACTGGGGTCGTGAAAAGTTGGTATCGAGCTCTAGGTTCATAGGAGCATGGATCATAAGCCAATTTATTAGAGTCTCGCTGATCGGTACGGAGACGTCTGTACTTATCTACGAGAGGCTATGTAACAGTTAGGAAAAATTTCACTTCATTTGAGTTCCTTGTCGTGCAAGATTTTTGATATCCCAATTCTAAACTTCTATCTTTCTGTTCTCTCACAGATGGTGAGGACACGTGCTACTCAAGACGACCAGGCACCCGTGCCCCCTACTGGAGCCGTTAGAGGTCGGGGCCAGGGTAGAGGCCGAGGATGCGCTCGTGGTGCAACCAGAGCACCCGCGCGAGTTGTCGCCAAGGTACCACCAGCAGTACCAACCGGAGTCCAAACACCTGATACGTCTGCCACTACTACTCCAACACTCCAGGAGACTTTGGCACAGTTTATGAGCATGTACACCACTTTGGCTCAGGCAGGGTTGCTTCCCCTTGCTGCAGCCACATCCCAGGCCGGGGGAGGAGCACAGACTCCCGCCGCCCGCACTCCTGAGCAGCGAGTGCATGTTGATCAGGTCCCAGAGGTTATTCCTACGCCGCCTACAGTGCCAGTTCAGCCCGAGGACAGGGCAGCGGCTTCAGAGGATGAGCAGCGGAGACTTGAGAGGTTCAAGAAATATGATCCTCCTGTATTCAGTGAATTAGCATCAGAGGATGCCTTGGGATTTATGGAGGAGTGCTACCGTATTCTCCGTACTATGGGCATATCAGGATCGAGCGGGGTTTCCTTCACTACTTTCCAGCTTCGAGGAGCCGCCTATCAGTAGTGGCGTGCTTATGAGTTAGACAGTCCGGATAAGGTAGCTTCCCTGACTTGGGCTCAGTTTTCAGATATGTTCACGAGGGATTATGTTCCCCAGAGTCTTAGGGACGCCTGGCGCGTGGAGTTTGAGCATTTGCACCAGGGTACTATGACTGTCTCGGAGTATGCTGTCTGTTACATCGACTTGGCTAGACATGCACCAGCTTTGGTTTCTACGGTTCGTGAGAAGGTTCGCCGGTTTATTAAGGGGCTTATTCCCAACATCAGATCTAGCATGGCTCGTGAGTTAGAGATGGATATATCTTATCAGCAGGTGGTGAGCATTGCTAGGAGGATTGAGGGTATGCATGCTAGGGACAGAGAGGAGAGGGAGGCCAAGAGGTCTCGAGAGTCGGGCCATTATTTTGGTGCCCGTGCCCCAGCTGCAGGTCGTCATGGTAGGAGTCATATGGGTCGCCCCGTTCATTCAGCTCTTCCAACAGCCAGTGGTACTCCAGCTCCGCCTAGGCCTCAGGAGCCTTATTATGCACCTCCAGTCTCTAGTGCGCCTCCTACATGGGGTGCTTCCAGTGGTCAGTCTAGCAGACCTGGCCCGAGCCAGTCACAGTCGCCACGTCCTCCCAGAGCTTGTTTTAAGTGTGGTGACACGCGCCATATGGTGAGGGATTTCCCCAGACTTAGGAGGGGTGCACCTCCGCAGACTACACAGCCACAGCAGGCCCCGCAGAGCTCTCAGGCTATGGTCCCAGCACCAGTTTCCACTCCACCGGCCCAGCCAGCCAGAGGTGGAGGTCGGGGATGTAGAGGTCGCCCTTGAGGGGGAGGCCGGGCCAGATATTATGCTCTTCCAGCCCGTACCGAGGCTGTCACCTCCGATTCTGTCATCACAGGTACTATCTTGGTTTGTCACATAGATGAATCGGTTCTATTCGATCCAGGCTCCACTTATTCTAATGTGTCTTCTTATTTTGCTCCACATTTGGGTGTACCTCGGGATTCTTTGGGTTCCCCAGTTTATGTTTCTACTCCTGTGGGAGATTCTCTTGTTGTGGACCGTGTTTATCGGTCATGTTTGGTTGTTCTTGGTGGTTTTGAGACCAGAGCCAACTTATTATTTCTCAGCATGGTTGATTTTGATATTATCTTGGGCATGGACTGGTTGTCGCCCCATTATGCTATTCTTGATTGTCACGCCAAAACCATGACACTGGCCATGCCAGGTGTACCGCATATTGAGTGGAGGGGTGCCTTAGGTCACACTCCCAGCAGAGTTATTTCTTTCCTTATGGCTCAGCGTATGGTTAAGAAAGGTTGTGATGCGTACTTAGCTTATGTGAGAGATGCCAGTATGGATACTCCTTCTGTTGATTTAGTCCCAGTAGTACGGGATTTCCCTGATGTGTTTCTAGCTGATCTTCCGGGCATGCCACCCGATAGAGATATCAATTTTGGCATTGATCTGTTGCCGGGCACTCAGCCCATTTCTATCCCTCCGTACCGTATGGCTCCTCCTGAGTTTAAGGAGTTGAAGGAGCAATTGCAGGAACTACTTGATAAGGGTTTCATTCGTCCCAGTGTATCGCCTTGGGGTGCTCTTGTATTATTTCTAAAGAAGAAGGATGGTTCTATGCGTATGTGTATTGATTACCGCCAGTTGAATAATGTGACAGTGAAGAACCGCTATCCTTTTCCTCGTATTGATGACATGTTCGACCAGTTGCAGGGTGCTTATGTGCTTTCTAAGATTGACTTGCGTTCAGGCTATCATCAGTTGAAGATTCGGGAGCCTGAAATTCCGAAGATTGCCTTCAGGACTCGGTATGGTCATTACGAGTTCCTTGTTATGTCGTTTGGGCTGACTAATGCCCCAGCAGCCTTCATGCATCTGATGCACAGCATTTTCCGGCTATATCTTGATTCGTTCGTGATCGTTTTTATTGATGACATTCTGGTATATTCCCGGAGTCGGGGAGATCATGAGTAGCACCTGAGGACAGTGATCCAGACCTTGAGAGAGAAGAAGTTGTATACTAAGTTCTCAAAATGTGAGTTTTGGTTGGATTCCGTGGCATTTTTGGGTCATGTGGTCTCGAGAGAGGGTATTCAGGTGGATCTGAAGAAAATGGAGGCCGTGCAGAGTTGGCCCAGACCATCCTCAGCTACAGAGATCCGCAGTTTCCTTGGCTTGGCGGGTTATTACCGTCGATTTGTTCAGGGATTTTCATCTATTGCAGCACCTATGACCAGACTGACCCAGAAGGGTGCTCCGTTCTAGTGGACGGAAGAGTGCGAGGAGAGCTTTCAGAAGCTCAAGACAGCTTTGACTACAGCCCCAGTTTTGATATTGCCTACCGGTTCGGGGTCTTATACTGCCTATTGTGATGCCTCGAGAGTTGGCCTTGGAGCGGTATTGATGCAGGACGGTAGGGTGATTGCCTACGCGTCCAGATAGTTGAAGATACATGAGAAGAATTATCATGTCCGTGATCTTGAGTTAGCTGCCATTGTTCATGCCTTGAAGATTTGGCGTCATTACTTGTACGGTGTGACTTGTGAGATATATACTGATCACCGAAGTTTGCAGCATCTGTTCAAGTAGAAGGACCTTAATTTGCGTCAGAGGAGATGGCTAGAGCTGCTGAAGGATTATGACATCACTATCTTGTATCACCCGGGCAAGGCCAATGTGGTGGCCGATGCTTTGAGCCGCCGGTTAGAGAGTTTGGGGAGTTTGGCTTATTTACCAGCAGCAGAGAGGCCTATGGCGATGGATGTTCAGGCCTTAGCCAGCCAGTTTGTGAGATTGGATCTTTCGGAGCTCAGTCAGGTTCTAGCTTGTGTCGTCTCTCGGTCTTCCTTGTTTGACCGTATCCGGGAGCGTCAGTTTGATGACCCTCATTTGCTTGTCCTCGAGGACAAAGTGTTACATGGCGATGCTCGAGATGTGACTTTAGGTGCTGACGGGGTATTGAAGATGTAGGGTCGAGTATGTGTACCTAATTTTGATGGGCTTCGGGAGTTGGTTCTAGAGGAGGCCCATAGTTCGCGGTATTCCATTCATCCGGGTGCCACGAAGATGTATCAGGATTTGAGGAAGCACTACTGGTGGAGGCGAATGAAGAAAGATATAGTTGGGTTTGTAACTCGGTGCCTTAATTGTCAGTAGGTGAAGTATGAGCACCAGAGACCGGGTGGATTGCTTCAGCAGATAGAGATTCCAGAGTGGAAGTGGGAGCGGATCACCATGGACTTTGTATTTGGGCTCCCACGGACTTTGAGGAAGTTCGATGCCATTTGGGTCATTGTGGATCGACTGACCAAGTCCGCACATTTCATCCCTGTGTGTACTATATACTCTTCGGAGCGGTTGGCGGAGATTTATATCCGGGAGATTGTCCGTCTGCATGGTATTCCAGTTTCCATCATTTTAGATAGAGGTACTCAGTTCACATCGCGGTTCTGGAGAGCCGTACAGCAGGAGTTGGGTACTCGGGTGGAGTTGAGCACAACATTTCCCCCTCAGACAGACGAACAGTCCGAGCGCACTATTCAGATTCTTGAGGATATGCTTCATGCATGTGTGATTGAGTTTGGAGGTTCTTGGGATCAGTTCTTGCCATTGGCGGAGTTTGCCTACAACAATAGCTATCAGTCCAGCATCTACATGGCACCGTACGAGGCCTTATATGGTAGGCGATGTAGATCTCCAGTGGGTTGGTTCGAGCCAGGTGAGGCCAGATTATTGGGCACAGACTTGGTTCAGGATGCTTTGGAGAGAGTCAAGGTGATTCAGGATAGACTCCGTACAGCCCAGTCCAGACAGAAGTGTTACGCGGATCGGAAGGTTCGTGATGTTTCCTATATGGTTGGAGAGCGAGTTCTGCTTCGGGTTTCGCCTATGAAGGGCATTATGAGATTTGGGAAGAAGGGGAAGTTGAGCCCGAGGTTTATTGGCCCTTTTGAGATATTGAGGCGTGTTGGGGAGGTTGCTTACGAGCTTGCCTTACCTCCCAGCTTGGCAGGAGTCCATCCGGCATTTCATGTTTTGATGCTCCGGAGGTATCACGGTGATCCGTCGCACGTGTTAGATTTCAGCTCAGTCCAGTTGGAAAGGGATCTATCTTATGTTGAGGAGCCAGTGGCAATATTGGACAGGCAGGTTAGGAAGCTGAGGTCAAAGAACATTGCATCAGTAAAGGTTCAGTGGTGAGGTCAGCCGGTCGAGGAGGCGACCTGGGAGACCGAGCAAGATATGCGCAGCCGGTACCCTCATCTTTTCACTACTTCAGGTATGTCTTTATGCTCGTTCGAGGACGAACGAATGTTTAAGTGTGGGAGGATGCATTGACCTGGCCGGTCGTTTTTGGAATTTACGCCGCGATCCCCTATTAACTGTTTTCCCCAAGTTTATTTCTGCTATTTTGATTTGCCGGGATGTTTGGTTTTGAGTTTCGGAGAGTTTTGGGACACTTAGTCCCTAAATGAGAGTTTAAGTGTTGGAAAGTTGACCGTAGTTGGAACAGTGTGAAGATGGCCTCAGAATGGAAATCCGATGGTTCCGTTAGCTCCGTTAGGTGATTTCGGGTTTAGGGGCGTGGTCGGATTGTGTTTTGGAGGTCCGTAGCTAATTTAGGCTTGAAATGCCGAAAGGTCGAATTTTGAAGTTTCCGGTTCGATAGTGAGATTTTGATCCGAGGGTCAGAATGGAATTCCGAGAGTTGCAGTAGTTCCATTATGTCATTTAGGATGTGTGTGCAAAATTTCAGGTCATTCGGAGGTGGTTTGGTTGGGTTTTTGATCAAAAGCGAAATTCGGAAGATTTTTAGAAACTCAGGATTGAATCCGATGTGTTTTGGGGAATTTGATGCTGTTTAAAGTGTTTTGAAGATTGGTACAAGTTTGAATAAGGTTTTAGGATATGTTGATGCCTTTGGTTGAGGTCCCGGGGGCCTCGGGTGTGTTTCGGATGCTCAACGGAGCATTTTAAGTTGTTAAAAAGTAGCAGGTTTTTGTTCAGCTGTTGCAGAGGGATTTTACCCTTCGCGTTCGCGATGAAGGCTCCGCGTTCGCGAAGGGTGATGATGTTTGAGCATCGCTTTCGCGGGAAGGGTACCGCGTTCGCGTAGAAGAAGTGGTCAGCTGGGTTCGAGGTGGAATTGTTCTCCGGGTTCGCGAGATGTGTAACGCATTCGCGAAGGGTTGGTCAGTGGAAGCATCGCGTTCGCGAGGGTAGTTTTGTGTTCGCGTAAGAGGACTTTTGGTCAACGACATTTTTGGTGCTTCGCGAACGCGAGGCCTTGACCGCGTTCGCGAAGAAGGAATTAAAACACCTGGGCAGAATGTTTTAAAAGGGTTATTTCGCGAGTTTTAGCCTAGTTTCCTCCATTGTTAGGCGATTTTGAAGCTTTTTGAAGTGGGTTGAAGAGGAATTCAAGGGGAATCACTTGGAGGTAACATTTTTGACTTCATAACTCATTTTTATGTGATTAAAGACCTAATTAGTGGTGGAAAACTTGTGAAAAGTGGGTAATTAGGGCTTGAGTTTAAGAGACCTAAAAAGGGGTATTTGAGGGGTCAATTGAACTCTGATTTCAGTGTTCTTGGTATGTATGAACTCGTGAGAGTAGGAGGATTCCGAAAATGTAAATTTTACCCGATTTCGAGACGTGGGCCTGAGGGACATTTTGGTCATTTTACCTAATTTCGCGTATTAGCTTAGAATTTAATTATAGAATCAGTTACTTGAAGTGTTATTTACATTATGAAATTTAATTGAATAGATTTTGGCCATTTGGAGTCGGATACTCGTGGCAAAGGCGTGGTTTCGGGTTGACTTGCACTTGTTCGAGGTAAGTGGCTTCTCTAACCTTGTGTGGGGGACCTTTCCCCTTAGGATTGATATTGTGGTAATTGAAATGCCTCGTACGTGAGGTGACGAGCGCGTACTTGTGCTAATTATTGGAAATCCGATTTTTCATTAAAAATAGCCTTGAATTGTGTTCTTCCTTTTCTTGCTTACACTGTTTGGAAACTATACCTGCTGTTAGCCTAGAGAAGCATGTCTACTTGACTAAATTGCTCTATTTGCCTTAACTGCCTTATTTGTATTACGTGAACCATGCTAGGTTAGGATTACCTGCTTCACTTTGATATGAAATTGATTGGATTGAATTCTTGTTGTTGCTGCGTATTTACTTTGGGACTACGGGACGGTATCCCGGGAGCTCCCCTGTATGTTAACTTTGGGACTACGGAATTGCATTTCGGGAGATCCCCGTGCACATTTACGAGTTGGACTACGGGACTGCACCCGGGAGATCCACTGGATATGATATTTATATTTGGGGACTACAGGACGGTATCCTGGGAGATCCCCGGTTGTTATCTTGGAGCTCTGGTGTATTCTCTTACTGTGTTTTACTTGCCTCTGTGATAGTTGTTGATGTCCTTTATATCTTGTATTACTTATTTTCACTGTTTATTTCACATTGTTAAACTTTATATCTTATTTAACCTCAGTAGGGCCCTGACCTTCCTCGTCACTACCCAACCGAGGTTAGGCTTGGCACTTACTGAGTGCCGTTGTGGTGTACTCATGCCCTTCCTGCGCATGTTTTTCATGTGCAGATCCAGGTACCTCTACTCGGGCTTACCATTCTTGAGGCGAGGCGATTCTACGGGACTTCGAGGTATATCTGCCGCGTCCGCAGACCGAGGAGTCTCTTTCTAGTCCTGCATTTAGTATTTAGCCCTTCTGTACTTTTTGATCTTGTTAGACATTCCGGAGATTAGAGATATGTAGTGTTTTCTCAGCTTGTGTATCCGTGAGTTTCCGGATTTTGGGATAGTGTATCAGCTTTTGAAAAGTTGTGTGTATATGCTGAACAGCATTTAAATACTATTTATTTCAGTTGTTCGGCTTTTGATTATTTATTCCGCAAGATTAGTTTGTTTTCCGCATTTGTTGGGCTTACCTAGTCGTAGAGACTAGGTGCCGTCACGATAGTTCACGGAGGGCGAACTGGGGTCGTGACAGGAGTAATAAATGGACATCCATAATTTAATATTTTTTACATCCATAATTTAATATTTTCATAACACAAACAAGTTTCCTGAGTGTATATTGTTAGAATTTTGTTCTGATTTTCTTTTTATATTTGAATTTCATATTTTCTTGTTAGAAAGGGAAATAAGTTGCCATAATTGACTTTATTTTTCTTAAAGGAAAATATAAATCTCTTCCATATTTGACAAATTCCATTCTTGGACAAAAAGATTGTAAGCTCCATAAATTGAGGATCTGTCCTTCATAGTAAAACAAAAGACACAACAATAACATCCACAATATAGTCACTACGAGAGTTTTGTTTTAGGGGAGATTATTCTCTTGATAATTATTTTTATATTAGTTTTCTCATATGTAGGTCAATTGATCAAACTATATTAAAATATTATATATGCTTTTTTAGAATATTTTATTTGTCGTCATTAAAATTTGTTTTGTTAGCTTTTGCATGACGTCTTGTTACTAACATACATCGGCTACTCAACACTTTCTCAATGGGAAAATAAACGAGGCACGATGCTCCACTAAAAGAACATCACTAGCTAGTGCTAAATTTCCATTGGCCAATGTATATTTGTACCATCAAGTTATTTCAAAATGATTAGAGATACTTTAATTTTGCTTAATAATATTGATCAATAACTTAAAATAATTAAGTTATAAATAATATGATATAACAAGTTAAAGTGTATTGATAATATAAATTTTTTTACACTATCGCTTGTACAACTTAAGGGTAATTAAAATTTGCAAAAAGCTAATTCATATAACTATTCTGATGTTCTAAACGTCAATACCACACAAGAGGGGGGGGGGGGGGATGATTTGTGTGGTACCCAATTTTCGCTCTAGAAGAATCTGGTTCTTCTAGGTGTACTAACTACTACTGTTTGCGGAATAATAAGTGCATAAAATAAAGAACACAGAAATTTTTACGTGAAAAACACCTGGCTCAAAAGGTGAAAAAACCAGGACCTACTACTCAGAAGGATTTTCCCAAACTTCCACTAAAATCACTGAGCCAAAACAGCATTTACAAAACTCTTTGTAAACCTAAGGATTAACTCTAATCCCGTTGTGGCACACAGCCTCAATTGTTGCGACAACTTCAAGTTAGCTTATAACTTGAACACTCTAGGTACCTAATACAATTGCTTCTATGAAAGCTGAAAGGTACCATTTTAAACCACCTACTACAATTGAACTATAATAAAAAGAATACACAATGTAACTGATTCTTCTATCTCGTTCAAGTAGCTTCAGGAGTGCACACTCAAATCTCACATAAATTGCTTGCAAAATCGCCTTGCTCTTTTGCTCTCAGTTTTGTTTAACTTCTGCGTATGTGCAATTCCTGTGAAAGAGAACAATCACTGTCTTTTAATGGCTTAGTAATCAGATTTTGATTGGGACTCCATTGCTGATCTTCTATCGTAGTTGAGTCCTTGAAGATCTCAAACTCCAACACTATCTTAATCCGGATTGTGTTCTCTTCATATAAGGAGACTTTCTCCCCTTATCCAATATGCAACCTTTTTTATCAGATCAGGAGATATTGCTGCTTGATCAGTAGGATTTATCTCCTTTACGTGCATCTCACATGTATAGGTTGAGCATGACTGTGCTTTAACGATGGACCTGGTCCATGACTGAGTTCATTTGTCATTCTTCAAAACTTCACCTGTTCTTGGGCCAACAAATTCCCCCTTTTTGATGATGACAAACTATGTGTATTTTACTGAAGAAAGAAAGAAAACATTCAACCATGAGCAAAGAAAAACAAAAAAATCCCTAATCTGGGTCACTGGGGTTACTAGACAAGTTGAGGAGACAAAGGCTAGGAGTCCTAAGGCTTGGAGGAACTGGAGGGTTGGGTTTGGAGAAGATTCAGCATGTTCTGAAGAATTCCATCATTCTTCTCCTTTTCTTTGGCAAGCTCAATTCTAAGACCATTCCTCTCAGTTTCCACTTCAACCACACGAGCCTTGAGCCTAGCAATTTCAGGATCCTTAGCTGCACATTCCTGAACCAAAGTCCTGACTTTGCTGTTGATGGGTGTCTTGAGAGATGAACCAGGTTCAACTGGGATGGCATTGACTGGATAGTCATAGGCAAGAAGAGTTTTGATGCAAAAATGTTCCTTGCTCGAGGCCATTTCCCATTTCTTCAGAGGAATATTTATCCCGTCCAGAACTGTGGTCAATATGAAGCCATATGGAGTAGCATGAGCCTTGGAGCCATTTATGACCCTGTCTAGCAATTTGACAATGAGGCAGGCCAGTTGATTTGCTTTCCTCTCTCAAGGCACTCCATAAGAACCAGGTCCATGTAGTTAGCAGTGTGCCTTCTCTCCTGCCTGGGCAATAAGCACTTGTTGACAAACTCAAACACAACCTTGTGCTCAGGCCTCATCTCACTTTTCTGCACAGCCCTGGCTTCATTCACTTCCTCCGAATCACAGAACCTCTTGGTGATTTCAAGATCTGTAGAGAGGGAGTCCAGGCATGGCCACCTTTGCCTAGCATAGTCATCAAACCCTTCACAGGGTATGTCCAGAATTTCTCCCAGTTTCTCAGCATCAAACTGCACTGGGACTCCCTTCACCAAGCTACTAACAACTCCATCCTTAACAACAACATTAGCCATAAAATTAATGAGCTCATTTCTGGCTAGCCTACCATCCATCTGAAGAACCATGTCCTTCCAACCCTGAGCAGCTAAAGAGTCTACCAATCTCATCATCCGTAGTTCCACCAGGTCCTTCAACAATCTACCTTTTAAAATTTTCCTTCTGCCAAACATGGTAAACCTGTCTTGTTCCTTCTCAGATTCATTCTCTTGTTTTTCTCCACTCCAGTCATCATCATCTGAAACTTTTGTTTGTTTATCTTTCATTGCAGATCTTGTCGTCTTGGCTAATGTGGGTTCAACAGACACAGGTGCAGAAGAAGACTTCTTGGAGGAAGTCTTGGGCTTTTTAGGCTTGGGTGTAGGAACCTCTTCTGTTGTACCCCTTTCTTGATGGACCAGTTCCATCTCCTCTTCCTCTATAACCTCAGAGGATTCTGCAATCTTTCCCTTTCCCTTCTCCATTTTCTTTTTCTTGCTTTCTTCTAAGGCTTTTTGTAGATCAACTTCACTCTGTTTTACCCTGCTTTTTGTGGCTCTACCCCTAGGCACTGAAGAGGCAGTAGGTGTTGGGGATGAAGCTTTTCTTTTCTTGGAAGGCTTGGGAACAGTTGGGGCTTTTGTTGAGGGAGCTCTGCGTTTCTTTGGGTCATAGCTTTCCCCAACCTTTTTCAGTAGATCAGCCAAGGTTTCTTCAGTAGATGAAACAGGTTCATCTCTTTGCTTACTCAGATGAACCAACCCTTCAGCAGCTTCCCCAAAACCACTTTCCCTTGACTTCATGCCACTCTCTTGTAATCTCTCTTGTGCAACCACACATGTAGCAAGAACTGCTTCCTTCCCATTTCCTCTCTCTTCACCACATGCACCCTCTCTCTCCTTTTCTTTTTCAGAATTCTTTTTACCTCCACTCCTACGTCTCTCAGGCACTTCAACATCCCTAATAGGACAAACCAGAACAAACCTAGTCTCTAAGTTTCCACTCACAGATGAACTTACCTCAGTAGGGGATTCTTGAGTCTTCTCAGAGTTAGAAGACCCATGTCCTTCCCCCTCAGTAGCTGATTGATATGATTCTAATTCAGAGCTGGAATCTGAATTTGGAGTTTTTCTTTCCTTCATTTGGCTTGCTTTTAACCTTTCGTTTAAAACCTTCCTCAGAGCCCCAGATGCTACAGTTTTTCGAGCGAGCATTTTCTGCCTTCGTAGCCTAGGTTTTGGAGATACACTGGGGGGAGCAGATGGGGATGAATTTGAGGGAGATGGTGGTGGAGGAGTTCCAGAATTTTCTTGTAGGTTAGACATGATGGTCGATTTCTTGAAAGAATTTGGGAATTTTTGAGAAGAGGGCAATTGGAAGTGAAGAAGAGTTTTTGACGGTTTTGGAATTATGATGAAGGCTGGAGAGATGGTGTGTATTTAAAGAGAATTAGACATTTACTCAGTAACGACAGCTTTTTGCAGGGGTCAAATAGGAGTCTAATCAAACTGAAACTCCAGAATTTAAATGATCTATTTGGCTTCCTTAGATATTTGGCAAAAATTACGGTTTAGTGTTCTAGATGGACGGAACTGGTTCAATGCCAACGGATAAAATTTTCTAGGAATTTGACAAGTATAGGACTTCTGCTCATGATTGGAACGTTAATCTTTCTGATTATGCAGAGTATAGAAAACATACCTGAGCTTTCATATGAGCCCATACTGATGAACCAGGTTCTTCATTTAGAACTCTCTTGAACATGCCTCAAATGCCATAATAGAGAAAATTTTGTAAAAGATTAGTGAGTCATATAAACACATGTCACAGGAGTATACTAATTAAAGTATGAAACTAAGTAAGAATTAATCTAGACATTACACAAGTTCAGAATTCCTAGCCAATTTTTTTTTATTTTTTTATTTTTATTTTATTTTATTTTTTTCATTGTGCATTCTGAACTGGACCTATTAGGTGATCTTAATCATATAATTCCAACCTGTTCCTCTCAAAGTTTTCTCTACTCAGTGCTTTAGTGAAAATGTCAGCAATTTGTTTATTAGTAGCACAGAATTCTATGGAGATCAATCATTTCTCATAGTTATCTCTCAAGAAGTGGTGCCTAACATCTATGTGCTTAGTCCTCTTATGATGAACAGGGTTCTTTGTCATACTTATAGCACTAGTGTTATCACAGAATATAGGAATGCAACCAACTTCAATGCCAAAATCTACCAGCTGCTGTTTGATCCACAACAATTGAGCATAACAAGAGGCAGCAGCAACATACTCAGCTTCAGCAGTAGATAAGGCTACTGAATTTTGCTTCTTAGTAGTCCATGACACAAGACATGAACCAAGAAAGTGTGCCATTCCTGAGGTGCTCTTCCTATCCACTAGGAAACCTGCATAATCAGCATCAACATATTCTACTAGATTGAAATTACTACCTTTGGGGTACCAAAGGCACAGATCAGTGGTGCCTTTCAAATATCTTAGTATCCTCTTGACAGCAGTCAAGTGAGACTCTTTTGGATTGGCCTGAAAACGAGCACAAAGCCCTACACTAGAAACAATGTCAGGTCTACTGGCAGTAAGATACAAGAGTGAACCAATCATACCCCTATACAACTTTTGATCAACTGATGAACCAGGTTCATCAATGTCTAATTTAGTGGCAGTTGCAATGGGTGTGTCTATTTCTTTTGATTCTTCCATTTTAAACTTTTTGATTAGCTCTTTTGCATACTTCTGCTGATGGATCATGGTTCCATTAGGACTTTGTTTGATCTGCAAGCCTAAGAAGAAGTTAAGCTCACCCATCATACTCATTTCAAACTCACTCCCCATTAGTTTTGCAAAGTCCTTACTTAGCTTATCAGTGGTGGCCCCAAAGATTATGTCATCAACATATATTTGTACCACAAGGAGATCATTACCTTTTTCCCTTAAGAATAAGGTACTATCAATTTTACCTCTTTTGTAACCATGTTCAAGCAGAAATTTGGACAGTCGTTCATACCATGCTCTTGGGGCCTGCTTGAGTCCATAGAGAGCCTTGTCTAACTTGTACACATGCTCAGGACATTCCTTGCTCTCAAACCCTGGAGGTTGTTTCACAAACACTTCTTCTTTCAGGTAGCCATTCAGGAAGGCACTTTTGACATCCATCTGATGAAGAGTGAATTCCATGTGTGCTGCAAAGGCTATGAGGAGTCTGATTGCCTCTAGTCTTGCAACTGGAGCAAAAGTCTCATCATAATCTATGCCCTCCTCTTGGCTGTAACCTTGGGCCATCAGTCTTGCCTTGTTTCTTGTAACTGTTCCATCTTCATCAAGTTTGTTTATAAAGACCCATTTTGTACCAATAACTGATCTATCCTTGGGTCTTGGAACTAGATACCAAACTTGACTACTCTCAAACTGATTGAGTTCATCTTGCATTGCATTGACCCAATCTGCATCCCGCAAAGCCTCAACAATATTTTTAGGTTCAATAAAAGATAAAAAGGCATCAAAAGCACACAGATTCTTTAATTGTGATCTAGTTTTGACTCCAGATATTGGATCAGTGATAATGTTCTCAATAGAATGAGAACTTTGATACTTGTGAGGTTTCACAACCAACTGGTCCATACTGGATGTTTCTCCCATGTTCTGTTGCTGAGGAACAGGGTCATGAACATGTTCGTTTAGAGGATTTATTTCAGTTCCTCTTTGATTGGTTCCCCCTGTCAAGTTGCCCTGAACAGAAGAACCTGTTCCATCACCTGTTCCTTCTTTTGGTGCCACTTTGACATGTGTTGAGGCTTCAGTCAAATCCTTTACCAATCCAATGGCTTCATCTTCATGTTCCTGTCTCTCAGAAAGAATATTAGTTTCATCGAATACTACATGCACACTTTCTTCTACACACAAAGTTCTTTTATTGAACATTTTATATGCTTTTCTATGTGAAGAATATACCAAGAATACTCCCTCATCACTTCAGGGATCAAACTTACCTAGTGAGTCTTTTCCATTATTGTGCACAAAGCACTTATATCCAAATGCCCTAAGATGGGATATATTTGGTTTTCTCCCTTTAAGCAACTCATAGGGAGTCTTCTCTAAAAGAGGTCTAGTCATACATCTATTGATAATGTAACATGCAGTGTTTACAGCCTCTGCCCAGAAGCTATGGGGAAGCTTACTAGAAAGAAGCATAGTCCTAGCCATGTCTTCAAGAGTCCTGTTCTTTCTTTCAACTACTCCATTTTGTTGAGGAGTCCTAGGGGCAGAAAAGTTATGATCGATACCATTTTCATCATAGAATTCAGCAAACTTAGCATTTTCAAATTCAGTTCCATGATCAGACCTAATGGATGCAAGTTGATTTCCTAATTGTTTTTGAGTTTTTCTAACAAAGGCAGTAAACATGTCAAATGCTTCATATTTAGATGTTAGAAATAGTACCCAGGTAAATCTAGAATAATCATCAACAAGTATCATTACATATTTCTTTCCACCTCTGCTCATGGTTCTCATTGGACCACAGAGATCTATATGGACCAGTTCCAATGAGTTGGTTATGCTTACTATTTTCTTGCTTTTGAAGGATGATCTTACCTGCATCCCCCTTGCACAGGCCTCACAAACTTTATCTTACTTGAACTTGATGTTAGGTAACCCTATCACCAAGTCCTTAGAGACTAATTTGTTTAGCTGATTCAAACTGGCATGACCAAGCCTTTTGTGCCACAGGAAGGGATCATTATCCAGCACACTTAGGCAGGTTAGTTCATTTTCTGAGAGAGTAGACAAATCTACAATGTAAATGTTGTTAACTCTT
>NW_017676659.1:0-1042 GCF_001879085.1 Nicotiana attenuata
TAAATTTATGGCAGTGTCGATGAAGAGATTTGAGAAATACAGACGGCGAGCACATTGGCATTCATTTTTGCAGTATGATAACGAAAGAAATATTTTTGAAGTTCGCACCGCTATCCATCAAAATTGGGGTAATAATGTATATATTGTAAATGAATCTACAAGGTTATGCTCTTGTGGAAAATCGTCCATCTACCACATGCCTTGCTCACATGACATCAAGTGCTTTCAACAAGTTGGTTTAGGTGCAACCAACTATGTTGATCAACAATATAGTGTTTCGAAGTACCTAAACACATATAGTGGGCAGTTGCAGCCAGTGGGTGCTGAGCATTATTGGCCGCCTGAACCATTTAAAATGGTGTGTAACAAGTCCTATTTGCGCCGAATACAGGTGAAGAAGAGAACGCGTATACGGAACCAAATGGATGTTAGTGATACCGTTTATGCGCGCAGATGTGGTATATGCTCGCAAACAGGACACGACCGTCGAAAATGTCCATCGGCTGGTTTGGGTGGCAATAGTACTCAAGCTCTTGGTGGTCCTTCTTCTATTATGCCTAACTATCACTGAGTTTATGTTGTAATATGACGTTGCTATGTTTATGTTGCAAGTTTTATAAAATAAAATTATGTTTGTTAATTATTAGTTGAACTTTTCCATTTCAATTTTTCTAATAATATTTTAAAAAATTATATATTCGAAAGAACTAGAAACAACATTGAAATATCATAAGGCTAATTAATTTAATTTTAATTATGTTTGTTTTTTATATATAAGTGTTGTCTTGTCCAACTGACATAAAGTTGTTTCGTACTCGTCAGAACCTTTAACACGCAAAGCATAGCGTGGTCAAATATTACGTTATGTCTATATATAGCGTGGTCAAATAGTACGTTATGTGTGTTGTCTTGTCGAACTGAAAAGGCTGACCAACTGACATAAAGCTGTTTCGTACCTGTCGGAACGTTTAACACGCAACGCATAGCGTGGTCAAATATTACGTTATGTCTATATATAGCATGGTCAAATAGTACGTTATGT
>NW_017676659.1:3604-6850 GCF_001879085.1 Nicotiana attenuata
TATCTCGTGGTCGGCGTGCCACACGATCCCATTTCTTTCAAGACCATACACAAAATAATCCCGGCAAGGGAACAAGATAATATAATAAACTATCCCGGCAAGGGAACAAGATAATATAATAAACTATTCCGGCAAGGGAACAAGATAATACAATAAACTATCCCGGCAAGGGAGAATCCAGCTATAACCAAACTTACTCAATTTCTACTTAACACAATTAAATCAATGCTCAGTGTTAAAGATTTCCAACCAAGTCCTTGTAAACAACAATTAAGAATTCGATAATATAGCAATTCAGGACTCACGGTCATGCTCGACAGCAGTGTATAGATACTCGTCACCATGCCTATACACTGTACTCGACAAATAGCAATTAACAAATAAGACTCTACTCCTATTCCCTCAAGCCAAAGTTAGACCAAACACTTACCTCGAATGCTCCAAACTCAACTCAAGCCTCTAGTACAGCTTTACCTCTCGAATTTGGCTCCAACTCAATCAAATCTATGAAATAACGATTTTATAATATCAATAATAGCTAAACAAATCAAACCCAATGCCTAAATATAGATTCCCAACCTTTCTCCCAAAAATTCCAAAATCGACCCCGGGCCCGCTTGGTCAAAACACGAGGTTCGAACCAATTCCATATCACCCATTCCCCCACGAGCCCGAATATACAATTTGTTTTCAAATCCGACCCCAAAACGAGGTCTAAATCAAAGAAAATTGAAAAGCCCTAACTCTACCCATTTTCCCCAATTTCAACCCTAGATTACATGATTTGAGCTTAGGAATTTGATAAATGATGATGGAAAAATGAAGGAGACAAGTTAAACAATACTTACCCAAGAAGCTTTGATGAAGAAATGCCTTAACAATCGCCTAGAAGCTTTGGAGAAGAAAGGGTTCGTGTATTTTTTGAATAAAACCCGACACTGTTCTGTTTTTATGACTTAAAAATCGCTGGGTGAAATTACCCTACGCGTTCGCGACAGTAGGGTCGCGTTCGCGAAGGGCAGAAATTGACAACATTCGCGTTCGCGAGTGGAGAAGTGCGAACGTGAAGATGAAAAATTCTGGGGTCCAAAGTCTGGTCTATGCGAACGCGTAATTTATGATGTGAACGCGAAGAAGAGGTTTACAAAGCTACGCGAACGCGAGTCTGTTAATGCGAACGCGTAGAGGAAAAATACTGGAGTCCAAGGTTTGGCTTACGCGATCGCGGTACTTGAAATGCGAACGCGAAGGAGGCGGACTCAGAATCTATGCGAACGCGAAGGAGGTATTGCGATCGCGATGAAGGATTTCACTGTGTAAAAATTGCGGAAAAATCTGATGCCTTCCTAAGTTCAAAACCATCCCGAACACCTCCGAAAACACTCCCGAGCCCTCGGGGCTCCTAACCAATCACACACACTAACTCAACAACATCTTACGAACTCAATCGTGCGATCAAATCGCCAAAATATCATCAAAATCAATGAATTAAACCTCAAAATCATCACTTTTTCATCAACCTTCATAAACTTTCATTTTTAGATATTTAGGTCCAAAACACGTCAAATGACGTCCGATTTCAACCAAATTTCACAGAAAGCGCTTAAACCACATATAAGACCTGTACCGAGTGTCGGAACCAAAAATGGCCTGAACACTCGGTTCATCAACTCCATAAATGCTGCTGGGGCATTGGTCAACCCAAATGACATGACCAAAAACTCATAATGCCCATACCGAGTGCGGAATGCTGTCTTAGGGACATTGGATGCCCTAATCCTCAGCTGGTGGTAGCCAGATCTCAAGTCTATCTTTGAAAACACCTTCGCACCCTGAAGCTGGTCGAACAAATCATCAATACTTGTTCTTTATCGTCACTTTGTTCAATTGCCGGTAACCAATGCACATCCTCATCGAACCATCCTTTTTCTTCACAGATAACACTGGCGCACCCCAAGGCGAAACGCTGGGTCTAATGAAACCCTCTTCGAGCAAATCCTGCAACTAATCCTTTAACTCTTTCAACTCTGGCGGGGCCATGCGGTACGGCGGGATAGAAATGGGCTGCGTGCCCAGAGCCAGATCAATACAAACATCGATATCCCTGTCGGGCGGCATACCCGGCAGGTCTGAAGGGAAAACCTCGGGGAACTCCCGAACAATAGCAACAGAATCAATAGAAGGAACCTCTGCGCTGGAATCGCGAACATACGTCAGGTAAGCTAGACACCCCCTTCTCGACCACGCGTCGAGCCTAAACATATGAAATAATACTGCGGGTGGTATGACCTGGGGTCCCTCTCCACTCCAAACAAGGCAAATCTGGTAAAGCCAAGGTCACGGTCTTGGCGTGACAATCCAAGATAGCACGATACGGGGACAACCAATCCATCCCTAATATAACGTCGAAATCCACCATGTCTAAGAGCAATAAATCAACACGGGTCTCAAGACCCTCAAATACTACCACACAGGAACGATGCACTCGGTCGACCACTATAGAATCACCCACCGGTGTAGATACATGAACAGGAATACTCAAAGCATCACTAGGCATGACCAAGTACGGTACAAAAATAGGACGACACGTACGAATACGTAGACCCAAGGTCAAATAGCACTGAAGCATCTCTAATACGAATCAGAATGGTACCTGTAATGTCTGCATCTGAAGACTCAGCCTCTGGCCTGGCTGCTGGCTGGCCTCTACCTCTGGCGACCTGAACTCCACCTCTATGACCTCTACCTCCACCTCTAACACCTCTGCCATCGCCTCTAACTGGCTGGGCTGGCTGAGGAACCTCTGGTGCCCGAATCCTAGTACGAGAACTCTGATACTGAGAGCTGCTCAAAGCTCAAGGGCAAAATCTGATAATGTGCCTCGGATCACCACAAGCATGGCAAGACCTCGTCTGCTGCAGCTGAGCACCCCTCAACCTCGGGCAAACCCTCTTGTTGTGACCATACTCACCACACTCACAACATCTACACGAACGCTGCAGCTGAGGAAACTGAGGCTGACCCTGTCAACCTGAATGACCACTTGAAGTACCATGAGCGACCTGGAGAGCTGACTGAAAGGGCCTAAGAGGATGGCCTCTACCATAAGAACCTCTACCTCCAGACGAGGTACCACTGAATCTGCCTGCACGACGTGGCCTCTTATCCGACCCATGACCACCTCCCTGTGGCAAAACCCTCTCAACTCTACGGCCCACATCGGCCGCCTCCTAAAAAGTGATCTCA
>NW_017676659.1:7791-11747 GCF_001879085.1 Nicotiana attenuata
ATTTTGATTATTTTGTGTGTGTTTGTTTTATAATTTAAATTCTTAATGGGTTCCAGGCTCGATATTTGAGGCCCAGTAGCACCAAACTATCATGAATATTTATGTGTGTCAAATTCAATATTTTGATTATTTTGTGTGTGTTTGTTTTATAATTTAATTTCTTAAAAATATATACTTATTGGGTTCCAGGCTCGATATTTGAGGCCCAGTAGCACCAAACTATCATAATATTTATATGTGTCAAATTCAATATTTTGATTATTTTATGTGTGTTTGTTTTATTATTTAAATTCTTAAATATATATACACCTATTGAGTTCCAGGCTCGATATTTGAGGTCCAGTAGCACCAAACTATCATGAATATTTATATTTGTCAAATTCAATATTTTGATTATTTAATTGTACAAAGTATATATCTTCATCTACCGGTATAAGAAATACTTAAACTACAGGGATTCTACGCTAAAATACTATACGGTTTACTACGCTAAAAGTTTCTTCATTTTACTACGCTAATAAATAAACTAAATATAAGCAACAAATACATTTTAATCACATAACATTAACAAAAATACATATAACATGCTAGTTTCGCAAATAAAACACAAAACGACATGGAAACACTAATATCTAAATTTGGATATTAACATAAAAAATTAAATCTCAATTTTACATTTTTTTTTAGAACACTAATATCAAAGTCCGGATAAATATAACATACTAGTTTCGCAAAATAAAACACAAAATGACATGGAAACACATTCAATAGGCAGTGATATACATTATTATACAAGTTTGGACATAAAATAAATCGAAATACCTCGATGTAGTGAGTGTTTTCTGTGAAAATTTAAAGACAAAGGAGTTAAACCACAATAATATAATGCTCCAATAGGATGTGGGACCTACGTTGTTCACCTTTTGTGTGACGGGAGGGGCCCACAATTTTTTTTTTAAATCGGGCAGTGGGGGGGGGGGGGGGGGGGACCAGAAGCAGGCTGATTTTAAAAATGAGGGAAAGGGTTCTTCTGGTCGGGGAAGAAGACGAAGGGTGTACATAAAAGGGGGTATAGCGTTTTTTTTTTTGAACGATATGTATAGCGTATAAAATCAAAACGCTATATATGGCAGTCAAATCGTCAGTCAGGTATAGCGTCTAAAAACAAGACGCTATACCTTAACGGAAAAAGTTACCATTAAGGTATAGCGTCTTGTTTTTAGACGCTATATATAGATATGCAACTTTTTTTTTTACACCTATTAATGTATTTTGAGTCCAAAAATACAATGTTTAGGTTCCGGACTCGTATTAATTGACCCTCTTTGTATATTAGTAGGAGAATATTTTTCGTCTTTCTTCATGGTTTGTTTCTTCCATAAAGTGTAGGTATATTAGAAAATTTCTCCAACTTTATTAGAAATTAAATTAAATGGTCAGCCCCCACAAATTGACTGTAAATAATGTGTACTTTTTTTATTTGTAGACCCCAATCATTATCTCAGGTTTGCTTGATTAGCTTTAAAGTAATATAAAAACAAAACTGAAAATGACGTTTCAAAGTAAAAACACCCTGCATTAAACTGTTTAATCACTCAAAAGGTATAGTGAATCAGCTAATTTTTGTTTTTTTCTTATCGGACAAAATTGTACTAACCACTTACGCTGTGGACCACACTAAAACTAGACCTTATGTCAAAGGCCTTAGGGTGAAATTGATAGGATCCTTCCATTCTTGATTAGACTTAGAGTTCTCAGTTGGATTATTGTGTATGAAAAAAATTTGGTAGAGAAAGCTTCCCTCTTTAATAGGCCTTATACAGGTCGAATTCCAATTAGTCGAGACCTAGTAAGGACGGATCTATGCCGTATCATTAAAGTTTCACAGCACTTAGGGCAAGATAGTAGAAAGCCTCGTTCGGCCTATACGTAGTATATGTATACATATCTAAATAATACTATTATTTACACAATGTAAATGACTTTTTGCGAAGTAGTAAAAGGGTGACACAATTACAAATACGTACATTATATTTATATCATTCTTAATTAATTCCATTGTTATTTTTTCTTTTGTATGTAGCTTCGCCAATTTAGTTGTGTGTTAGTGATTTTCCTTAGTCTGTCGTAGGTATAGTGGTTGTGGTCCAGGATGGTAGAGTAAGGTCATGTCCCGGGGGAGGGGGCAGGGGACCGGGGTTGGGACGGGAGGCAAGGGAGGTAAGGGGAACAAGGGAGCCTATAGGTTGAGAATTGGGTCATGGAACATAGGAACATTGACGGGTAAGTCTATAGAGTTGGCGAAGATCCTCCAGAAGAGGAAGGTCAATATAGCGTGTGTCCAGGAGACAAGGTGGGTCGGGTCGAATGCGAGGGATGCGACGAGTATAAGCTTTGGTACTCTGGAGTCCGGAAAGGTAAGAATGGAGTGGGTATTTTGGTGGATAGGGAACTTAGAGAGTCTGTGATTGAGGTTAGACGGGTGAATGATAGATTAATGACTATTAAGTTGGTGGTTGGAGAGTGCACCTTAAACGTCGTTAGCGGTTACACGTCGTATGCGGGCCTGGATGAGGAGGTTAAAAGGCGCTTCTGGGAGGGGTTAGATGAGATTGTGCGTAATGTTCCGCCTGTTGAGAGGTTATTTATAGGAGGGTTTCAATGGACATATTGGGTCGACCGTAGGTGGTAAAGGCGAGGTACATGGTGGCTACGGTTTTGGGGATAGGAACGGAGGAGGTACTTCGCTTTTGGATTTTGCTAAGGCTTTTGAGTTGGTGATTGCGAACTCTAGTTTTCCAAAGAGGAAGGAGCATTTTGTTACTTTCCAAAGTGCAGCGTGGCGAAGACTCAGATTGACTATCTCCTCTTCAGGAGATGTAACAGAAGGTTGTGCGAGGATTGCAAGGTTTTCCCGGTTGAGATCCTCGCGACGCAGCATAGGTTCTTAGTGATGGACGTCGGTATTATGTTAAAGAGGAAGAAAAGATTTGTACGAGGACGATCGAAGACATGACCCTTGATAGGAAGCTGTGGAGGTCGAGTATTAGGGTTGTAGGTTAGGAGGTAGATGAGTCTACTACTTCGTACCTATGTGAGGCTAGTCTGATAGGGTTTTTGTCTTAGATAACTAGTGGTTAATGTTGTGATCTCACTACTCTTCCGTTTTTCAGTGCTGAGTCTGTTTACTTGTTATTGCTTTTCATCTATTTTATGATCTTTATGATGTTGTTGTTATTCCTATGGTTTCTATTGATGGTACTGATATATTGTCTCTTTTCGTTGAGCCGAGGATCTTTCGGAAACAGCCTCTCTACTCCCTCGGATAGGGGTAAGGTCTACGTACACACTACCCTCCCCAAACCCCACTAGTAGAATTTTACTGGGTCGTTGTTATTGTTGTTGTATATACTAGTACGACAAGAAAACCTTAATATTTCCATGCAGATATAAAGTTTTCCATTTACAGGTGGTAGGGAAATACCACAGGATTTAGTCCCATCGAGAAAGACTTGCAAAAGGGCTAGCATATAAACCAATAATGTTCCAAAGAAAATGTGTACCAAACGTAATAGAAGATGCACACAATCTCCATGCCTAGACGGACCTATGTATTGAGTAGAGGGGTAACCAGAACATTAATTTTGAAATATTTTTTGAATATATATATGTATATATGTCAAAAGAGGTCATATATTTTGCTTGAAATAAGGCCGATGGCGGCACTAGTTGACCAATCCACATGTGGCCCCGCCAACTTCTAATCGTGGGTCTGCCTCTGTCTGCGTGTATAAAACTTCATACGCATTCATAATTTAAAATTTATGAATTTATACAATGATCTTGAATTAATACACAAATAACTGAAAGTATTTCTAAATACTTAATATATATATATATATATATATATATATATATATATATATATATATATATATATATATATATATATATAC
>NW_017676659.1:11765-41283 GCF_001879085.1 Nicotiana attenuata
ATATATATATAACTAATTATTCATGTAATTCCGTAACTAATTCTCTAGATCTGTCCCTGCAACCTCCCTTACACCTTGCAATGAGCTTTTATAGTCTTTCCGTGAAAAAATGTAAATAGTATTAGGTCAAATCATATGCTCCCTATTTAACTTTTTGAGTAAATTTGCATATTTATTTCTCCAATACTTTTTTTTTGGATAAAATTTATAAATTAAAAGGTACTGCACTATATATCACACTTTTAATTTTAAACGCATTGAAATTTTTTTACTGGAAAATTATTTGACACCCCAAACAATAATCTCTCTCTCTCTCTATTTTATTTAATATGAACACATTTGGTTTGGTTGACCATGAAGCTTAGGAAAGAAAGATTTTTTTTTAAACTTTTAAACAAACCATGACAATAAGGATAAAATAAAAAGTTTAAATTGAATTATTTTTAAATTAAAAATATCTCATTCTTTTTAAATCAAACAAAAATGGAAAAAATGTCCCATAAGATGAAATAGAGGCAGAACTATTATGGAAAATAGAATAGAGGGGTACTAACTATTACCTACTGACTTTGTAAAAGATATTTATACAATTAAGTCATTCAAAAACTAGTTACAAGTAATCAATGTTTACATTAGATGTAACTGATAACCTGAAAAATATAGTAAGTAACATGTTCAAACTAGTAAAGTAAATTTACAGCATGAAAAACTACTCAATGTATTTAAGTTAACATTGGCACATATAATGTTAACTGAATATATTCAGAGCCCAAATGACTAGCTAGTAGACATAGTCATGGTGATGAATTCAACACGGGTTGTGACGAGAGAGATAAGATTTTACTGTTTCTAATGGGAGTCTCAGTTTTGAACACCTGTGTATGAAAAAAATCCTAATAGGAAGCATATTCTTTTTCTGTGGGCCTCACGCGATAAAGGGGTTTTGACACAGTTACTCATAAAAATAAAACTATTTACCCTTGTCTACCCATTTATTTTTCTGCCTATAAACTAATTACATTTCCTACCTATAATAGTTTTTGTGGGGAATTTTTTCTTTATTCTCCAATTCTTTTTTTATTTCTATGCTTCTTTTCTTCTTTTTTTTCTTTTTTTTTCTTTTCTCTTTTCTTTTTTCTCGTTTTCTTCTTATTTTTTTCTTTTTTCCTTTTTTAATTTCATTTAACTTTTTTTTTTTTATTCTTTTTCTCTTCATAATCTAATTTCATTTACCGTTTTCACTATTTTTTATTATTCTGTTTTTATACAATAAGAAAAAATAACTGATATAGTAAATATTTGTTCACCTTTTTTTAATATAACTAGTACAATATACCTTCTGTTTTTTTTCTTTCTCATTTATTAAATTCAATTATTAAACTAAAATAATATTAGTCGTCACTTGATCTAATTCACTAAATATCATATTGATTGTTGCTGAGCACCATAAATTACATAATCAGATTCTAAGAATCAACACGTGATTGCCATGCAAACCTTGATCTACTTCCCTATAAATATCAGTACACACTCTACCATTAGCAATAATACAACCAGTTATAGAGCAAGAAAACATAATCTACGGCAACCAAATCTCCATATATACTAGTTAGAATAAAAAATGAACATAAAAATATTAAAAAAAATGACTCAAAAGTATANNNCAACAAAAGTATAAGTAGCAAAAAAGACTTCTAGTACCATGTGATACCAATATGGTATATATGTATACCAACAGAGCATGTGATTTCTCTAGAATATTGCTACAACTATCTGCGACTATACTACTGTACCAAAACATTAAAGGACGCAATAAAAGTATGAGAAAATTACATGCTCGTATTGCTAGCTAAATATTCACGAAACAACTTGCTCATTTTGTATACTAAGAAGGTATATAGTTGTATGGGATCGTTCAATATAAGTTGCCTATAACTATAAAAACTATTACATAATACACATAATTTATGTCCATCGCACACAAAAATTCCAGATTGCAACTCATATTCATTTTATAATAATTTCATAATAGAATTCACTTAGATGCAGCTAAACAACCAAACAATGTTCAACTACCATATGATATCAATATGGCATATAACTATACCAACATGGTATACAGTTTTACTAGTTAATTCCCGGCAACTATATGACTATACTACTATTACATAACACACATGCATAAAGAGAAAAATAAAAAAATAGTGTACCACATATTAATATAATAAGGCATTTCAAGATATTGTACTATATTACTATTATTAAAAGAAAATCAAATATTGTACCAATTAAATGCAGACAACCAAAAAATGATTCAACTAGCATATGATACCAATATAGTATATAGCTATACTAATAGGGTATATAGTTGGAATGAATTGTATACTAAAATGGCATATTTGTATACTATTTGAGTATACAATAGAAATTCATCTTCTTCTCTGGTTCAACTATATTTCAACCCAAATTTTTAAAATCTACTACAAAATCTCCACCAAATTGACTAAAACTTTAGCTACAACCTCCAATCAACTTTCCAAACAAACCCATACAGGAACGGATCAAAACAATTAAAAACTCAAACAAACCAAGTTATGAGTTTCAAGCTTCAAGGTCCTTCAATGGTGGATTTAAATTTTTGTACAATAAATCTCCAAAAACCAGCATCAAAGGTACAATCTACACATCAAATAACAATAACTAACGAATTTTAACAGTAAAATACTATAAAAAATCAGATCTGGCATTTTGAACTCATTCATATGGAGTTTCATTCTTGAATTACAAATTGTTTCAAAAACTAATCAAAGAATTACAGCAGGTTATCTTAAAGAATCCAAAACTATACTATGGCCATTTGTTGGTCATTACAAGGGGAGACTAATTAATCACTACCCCCTGAAAGCAATTTGACAGTGCCTGTTGTACCAAAACGTCTAGCTGCTGCTGGTATGACTCTTGATAGTGATAAGACTTGGGCAAAAGAAAAGTTGTAAGAATCTGTTCCCAGCCGACTCTGCAACCAACCCCTCCCTCCGGAGAAGCCATCAGTCGTGAACTTCAAGAATTGGAGGAGAGTAAAATGAGGAGAAAGAAGAAGAGGAACAAAATAAAGATGGGTAAATAATTTGGGGCGTATGGGCAAGAGTAGTAAATAGTTTGGGCCTGGACATTAAAGGGTAAATAGTTTGGAATTAATGGGTATAAAGTGAAATTTTCTCATAAAAAAGGGCAGCCCGGTGCACTGAACTCGTGCTATGTGCGGGGTCCAGCCACAAAGGTATATTATACGCAGCTTTACCCTGCATATCTACAAGAGGCTGTTTTCACGATTTGAACATGTGACATCCTGATCACATGGTAACAACTTTACAAGTTACGCAATCGCACACGATGCGAATCTAAATTAATTAATATGTCAATATAAGTTATCGAATATCGGGTGAAAAAACAAAAAAAAAAATCATGGTGATGGACACAACGAACTTCCTCTTTCCCTGACGGTTCCTCCGCCGGTGGCAGAGCCTATGTTTTCTCTCTACATTAATTGTCAAAATTTATATTAATTCCCAGCTATAAAAGCAAGTAAAAATTGACTACACTATTACTATATAACTTGTGAAGTGTTATAAAACAATAAAAGAAGTAGAAGAGTATTGCAGAAAAAAGTTGAGAGAGAGAGTTCTTATTGATTTGGGATGAATTACAATGGAATAAAACCCTCTATTTATAGGGAGAGGGTGACTTAGCCACCGAGTAATAAACCCTAGAATCTCTATAAATATAGACATTCACCATAAATACAATTCTATTTATAACACTCCCTCTTGAATGTCTATTCAACAGATAATGTGCCTCGTTAAAACCTTAATTAAAATAAAACCCAGTGGGAAAAAAATTCTAGAAAAGGAAAAAGAGTACACATATCTAATAATACGCCTTTTGGTTGCCTCGTTAAAACCTTGCAAGGAAAAACCAGTGGGACAAAACCTTGTAAGGGAAAAAGAGTGCAACGCGCATTAACTCCCCCTGATGAGAGCATCAATTCACATCCTTAAGCATTTGCATTCCAATCTTGTGCACCATCTTCAAAAGATCTTTGGTAGAGATTTGATAAACAAATCAGCCATATTAACTTGAATGAAGATATTGCACCTTGAAATCATCATTCTTGATAGAGATGAATTGTCTTCATATGATCTTGTTGGAATCGTCAGTTCAATATCTTCACATAGAGGTGAAAACTCTTGCAATCATATTATCATGCATATAGTTACAGCAAGATACATTTGTGCACAAATTGCACTGAGGATGTAGTACTTCATGACCATGAATTCTATATGCTGTAAGCAATTTAAATCCTTCAAGGATTGTTAAGTCATATACGCCATATAATAGACTTTAGATGCATATCAAGTTTTCATGTCATGCTAGACATATAAGATATCGAAAACTGATTGCACATACCATTGGCTTATACTTTCAAGTGTTTGAACTACATGTTCAAAACTACATGGCTTTCATATGAAACCAATTCTATTTGAATTGTTTCTTCAGACTTAAGATCCTCATATATATTTAGTGCTATTATAGATGTCGTCGACAGACATTTTATTTCGGTTCCAACCTCCTTATTTTTCATAAAGTCATAACATAGAGATCTCTTCATTCATATATTCAGGTACCTGAATCTCTCATGAGATTTTATGAAGTGTTATGTCATGTGATCTTCTAGATCACTTGGCTCCTTTATTATGATCATTTGCTCATCTTCTTTATCAAGAAGTTTATTTGAAACCGATTTATCTATATGCTTTAAGCGTACCATAGACTTTGTCCTTCTAGGACTTAATAGGAGCATTTGCATTGAGAATATAGTTACCTTCTTTGGGCCAGCAAATGCGTCTGGCATGCTTTGCAATATATTGCAAATGAATTATCATTTTATGAACTTCAAGTTCATATTATCTTATTCGAGGATCTAGATGTACAAATGATAATTCATTCCACGTAATTTTTTCTCAACTGTTTATCATGTCTCCTCCCTCATGTTAGAAAACTAACTTGTTACCTCAACTTTGAGAATCCACCTTTGTGTGTTATGGTGTTAATCAAAATATACACCGCACATCAACAATAATAAGATAGAATTATTTGGTTCCTGACCCTCAACCACTTGTGAGGGGAGAAAATAATATACTTTCGTATATAACGTATATCAAACTGATATATATAACTTTGTTCTCATAAGCAATTGTTTAGCTATTAAGTAGAGGCACTTAATAAATTATTTTGCTAAACCAATTGTGATGTAAACCAACTTATCAAGAAGAACTATCTCGAATGAAAAATCTGGAAATTATGCTCTATATTAAATTATTGAGAAAGTTACCTCGCAAACACCAGGTTGCGGGTCAATAATAATTGCGCATGTAACCATCTCATAGATGCATCTTATGTGGTATACATGGCAGGTGAATGGGCCCATATTCACCTTTAAAATTTCCAGCATTCATGGGATTCAATCCTAATTTTAGTTGGTCTATTAATTAATGAGAACAAGCAACATAAGAGAATTCGTAAAGAACTTTCTAGTTCTTTAATATTTACCCATGTGAATTCTCATTAATTTTTGCACATCATACTTAAATTGATATGGGTAAACCAATTATGCCAACTGAATAAATTATCAATATTGATAAACTTCAGATTTACACCATGACGTGTGCAATTATCAATAAACTCCAAGTTTATTATGATATGGGTTTTTATATCAATAAACTTCTCTTTATTGTGGCATTCTTTTGTTTGTGTAGTACAAACTGGAGAATAAAGCGGGTAGCTTTTCACATACATATTACCCCGCTACAAGTTGTAGTAATAGAAGATATTAAATCTTTCCATTATTTATAGTCTCAATATAATCAACCGCTTTCGCGTATACTTTGGAAACTGAATAAGTTTCTTTGAGACTTACTAAAACACAATACCTTATTGGTAATCAATTGTGTTTCTCCAAAATAGTATAATTGGCTCTTGCAGAGTTCTCAATTAATTTTGTAGTACCACATATTCATCAACATCCATATGGTGAATATCTCTTTTAAAGAGAAAGTTATGCAAGATCTGTTTCTTGCATTACTGTTATTCTTTAATAATCACATTACCAAAATATTTTGGCGTACAATAGGTACGCGACCAATGACCATTCAAGCCATAATAATGACATTATTTTCTTATATCATCTCAAACCTCCTTCTAGAGGTGAGTGTGGTATATTACTACCACTAGCACGTTCATATTCTTTCAAGAATGAATATGTATTCATAAATCGGATGTTGTCACATTCACATCATGAATTGACCATATCATCTGTATGTGCTTTATAAAATCTCATGTCAAATCGATGACAAATATTACTTTCATAGAGTGAAGGTTTATTTTGAGAATTCTTATTATTCTCATTATCACAATGATGACGATTATAATTTCGTCTATTGCCACGTCCACATCCATTGATATATTCATAGTGATAATTTTGTCTTCTTTCAGACTTATCACACACTGCTATCACATTCTCTTAAGGGAATGAGAATGGAGCAAATTCAATGGGACGGGTTTCCACTTTTTGTGCCCATAATCATACATGAATTTGATCATGGCAAGACATATAAATTTTACCACTTTGGGTGGTTATAATTTCTTTCAAACTCCATTAGAGTTATTATCAAACTTTGTTGTCTTTGCTTGTATATAAAATCAAATTATAGAATTTCAAGAATTTAAAAGAGAAAAATAAAGTAAGATACTTACCTTAATCCCGAATTTAATCATGAAGGAAGTTCATGGAACAATTGACAATCATTATGCTCAATCCCAAAGCTTCTACTCAATTGGTTAGAGTCTCGTGCTGATAACGTGTTATAAAACAATAAAAGAAGAAGAAGAGTATTGCAGAGAAAAGTAGAGAGAGAGAATTCTTATTGATTTGGGATGAATTACAATGGAATAGAACCCTCTATTTATAGGGAGAAGGTGACTTAGCCACCAAATAATAAACCTTGCTTCGTTAACAATTTTTACCACAACACTGAAGTTACACATTTTGCCCCTCGGCCAATAAATTTTACATTCCCGAGTCAATATATATATATATATTTCTTGTGCAGGCGGTCGTTTTTGTTAATATTTCTTAAATTTATTTGCAACTTCCATTGTAAATTGATTGTTCAACCCAATTTGAGGAATAATTCGTGGCGAACACTTAATTAGTGGCCCAATATCAAGTTATTATGTTGGTAAAACCACACAATATAGTTGCTCTAAAAATACTAGTCAGTAAAATATATATATTTTTTTTGTATATTAATATATTATATACAAAAAATATACATACTTTATGCATAATATATATATAATTATTTTTAGCCAATCAGACAAATGTGTAACTTGCCCTATTATGTTAATTACTAATTAATTAGCCCATTAAATTTCTTCTAAACACACTCTTATTGAGCTTAATCTTTCTACTCCAGGCACATCAGTGACGTGTTGAGCCACTGCATATTCTAATTAAAAAAACGTGTGTACATCAATTAACAAGTCTTAATCAGAATTTATGACACTCAATTAAATGAAAGCTATTCTTAAATTGGGGCTCTATACATAGTTATTCCTATGGACCATAAATTGTACGAATAGCCTTAAAATTTGACAACAAATCCTAATCTTAAATAGACAAGAGGAAAGATTGCCCTCATGCCATGGGTGGAATGATCCGTCTTTAATTGGCTGATGGAGAACTAAGTGTAAAAATGGCGTGGGATAGCCACTGCTTAAGGTGGTATTTATTTTTTATCCAGCAATTCTAATGTTGAGCAAAAATAGCCACTACTCTATTAAAATTAATATGAAAAGACCATTTTAACCTTTTTTTCCATAGAACCGGAGTCCAGATAACGGCGAGAAGCGCAAGACAATCACCATTACCGGCGACCACCGGAACAACAACAGCAACAACCCTAAACAACTCATCGGAATCCTCAAATGTTACTCCATAAAATAAACAAATACTACGTATATGCTACGTATCAATGCAACAACCTATAATGTTTTGATGGTGATAACAAGACATATAAAATGGTCTGCCTCCAAAAATCTGATCTCAAAACCGAGATGGGACACCCCCCTTCCCCTCCTCACATAGGTCCCACATATTCTGCTAGTAAATTATAGGTGAAACTGAAACAGAAGAAGAAGAGTGTTTCATGGAAGCCAGGTACAGTGAATAACGAGTTCCTCAACAAGAAGAGCTCTAAGAAAATGTAGTCCTGAATTCCTAAAGTTAAGTTCAATTGTTAAGGACACAAGTTCTAAAGTTAAGGACAGGCAGTCCTTAACTTATAGTTACAAGTTCAAAAGTTAAGGGCAGTCCTTAACTTACAGTTACAAGTTCAAAAGTTAAGGACAATAGGTCCTTAACTTTGATTTCCAAGTTCAAAAGTTAAGGACAGATTGTCATTAACTTACAGTTACACGTTCAAAAGTTAAGGACAAGCAGTCCTTAAATTACAGTTACAAGTTCAAAAGTTAAGAACAATAGGTCCTTAACTTTGACTTACAAGTTCAAAAGTTAAGGACGCTTGGTCCTAAAGTTTGAGTTCCAAGTTCAAAAGTTAAGGACATGTAGCCTTGAAGTCCTGAACTTAGAGTTACAAGTTCAAAAATTAAGGACATATAGTCCTGAAGTCCTGAACTTAAAGTTACAAGTTCAAAAGTTAAGGACATGTAGTCCTGAAGTCCTGAACTTAGAGTTCCAAGTTCAAAAGTTAAGGACATGTAGTCCTGAAATCCTGAAGTTAAGTACAAAAGTTAAGGACATGAGCAGAAGGGTATTTTCGTCCGGGAAGTTAAAGTTTATTAAAGCAGTGGCTAAAGACTAAAGACATTTTAAACAGTGGCTTAAAAGTAAATATATGTGTTATTAGTGGCCAACTGTGCACTTCCCCCAAACTAAGTGCTAGGTTCATATAAACCTAGCATTTTTATAAACATAGAGCTATATATAAAAATTACTAAAATTGTACTCCCTCCGTTCCAATTTATGTGAATCTGTTTGACTGGGCACAGAGTAGGGGTGGGCATCGGTCGGTTCGGTTCGGTTATGAATATTATCGGTTTAGCATATCGGTTATCGGTTTACAAATTTGATAAACTGATAACCGAACCGATAAGATATCGGTTATCGGGTATCAGTTAATCGGTTATCGATCATTATTGGTTCGATTATCGGTTTACCCGATAAGATAACTCAATCTAGAGTTAAGCAAAAAAGAGAAGACAATTCACTGAAGTTAAGCAAAAAAGAGAAGAATTCACTATAGTATTTTCTATGTTCTCTCTAGTGGCCACAACTGGAATAGTACTAATTTTTCAACAACAGTTGTCCAAATACATTAATAATTATACAAAGTAGTAGCAATTTCACCTTAAAATTAACAAGTCCAAACATATATTACTAACATTTCAAATTTAAGTTAACAAGACAACAACTATACAATCCTTATAGGCTTCACCAAAAAATCGGTGGATAAATACTTATCAAACTGCACCAATTCCCACAAAATGTTCCAAGGCATTAGCCGCCTCCTCCGTTATGATACAACAATAGTTGATTTAGAATTTTTATTTCACACAATACGTGCACTTCCACAAGGGTTGAAACCCTCAAACAGTCCAAGATAAACTGAATGTTGTTTGTCAAATGCCTAACCTGAAAAAAGAAACCATAGAGAAATCCCTATATGAAGATGAATTTTATTATAGAAATTAAAAGCTTAAAGTATAAGATTAAAGACTTACGCTAGGAGTAACTAGTAAGGTCTATGAAGAATGAAGATGAAGCAACTCAAGAGTGCGGCTGAGAAAGAATAGGAGAGAATGAACTAAAGTCGTAGCATATATATATATATACACACACTTAAGGGTAAAGTCATAATTTTATTAATTCTTATTGGGTTATCGGTTAACCCATTAACAAAATTGGCAATCCGAGGCCCGAACCGATAACCCAATAGTGAACAAATTCTAAACCATTATCGAACCGTTAACCCAATAACCCGATATCAATAACCTAATAAACAATTAACGGTTCGGGTTATCGGTTTTACCCGATATATGCCCAGCCCTAGCACAGAGTTTAAGAAAAAAGGAAGACTTTTGGAATTTGTGGTCCTAAACAAGTGAAAAAGGGGCCCAGAGTATTTGTGTGGTTATAAAAGCTTCTCATTAAGGGTAGAATTGTAAGTTTAAGCTAAATTGTTACCAAATTTAGAAAGGGGTCATTCTTTTTGGAATGGACCAAAAAGGAAATAGGTTCACATAAACTGGAACAGAGGGAGTAATAAATAATAGGAGTAGATTCTTGATCAATAGAGCATTACGTAGCTTTTTCTTTTTTTGGTTTCCCACCTGATGTCTCCTATCCGTATTGGGATCCGACTAAATTCAGATTCGCACCAGGAAATAGCACATTCAGAGGTAAAGCAATCTCTAACAAAGACGACTCCATACCCAAGGCCCAAACCTAAGAACTCTAGTTAAGGATAAAGAAATACTTATTACTCCACCACAACCCTTGTTGGTACGTGCGTAGGTTTTTTCGTGCTGTCAAATGATGCATGTAAAGAAAAAAAGAGATACCTTTTACAATGTATCATTTCTTTTTCAAATAGAAAAAGATGAAAACTACGAGTCGAACCACCCCTCAATGGGCCAATAATTAAGTGTTTTAGTTTCTTTGAAAATGAAATGCATAATTTCAACATGCTTAAAACTGTAGGAATGTCAATATCATGATTCACCAAATAAAGCCTATAAAAAGTTTTTCTCCTTTTTGTCGTCCACCATTTATTCGTGTGGCGCCTGTCATTTTTGTCTATATCATAGTATTCAATGAGGTAAATTAATTTAACGTGAAAGCTCAAGTGCACCAAAATTTGAATACCTCCCATATATGCAATTTAATTAGTATATTAATTGCAATGCTAGAATGAAGGCGGAATCCAGAATTTAAGCTTGACCCAATTTTAAGTTCTTAGCATGGCTTAACTCTTTATACTTTTAAAATTATCGTGTAATTTTTTCTCTACGATGGAAGGAGGAAAGAAGATGAAGTGATACATTGGAAATATTCTTTTCATAGATAGGAGGAGATGATCTTCCAAATTAGTTCATTTCAGTTTTCTAAAAGAGGTTGAAAAAGATTAAAAATGCAGAAAGTATTATGCAGTAAATAATAATATAGTGATGGTTATATAGTGAATAATAACAATATAAGGATTGTCATATGGTGCTTAAAATACTTGAATTATTATGTAGAGGTTTGCCTTATTGCCTACTTTAAAGGCTTCCTTTTTTTTTTTTTTTAAAATACTCTCATATTCATATATAATACTTACTTTTTCTTTATAATCAAATCTTTTTTCTTTATTGTTTTGGTCCTAAATAGATCAGATAATACTGCCATAGAAACCTTCAAAGTGAAAAAAAGTACCATATATCAAAAAGAAAATTTAGGTGGCCAAGTTAATGAAAACACGTGAATTGACTATAAAAGAGATAATAAGGGAAATTGAAATGCTTAAGTTCAGTAAGTGATGAGGGCTGAAGATAATTTGTGTCTGAGAAAATATTAGCTCTGCAAATCTAAAAGGGTCCTCACTATGTTCCTCAACTAACTACACCACCCACGGCCAATTCGCACCGCCCTTTGCCCCATTCAGAGGCGGATTTACAGTTAATGATATCGGATTTATCTAAATTCAATATTTTTTATACAAAATATAAATTTATATATAAAAATCAATTAAAGTTGTAACAAGTAAAATACAAACCCATAGCATAAAAAAATAAAGGGTTTGATTCTAAAATTCTTAAAGATTATAACGATAAAGTTTAAATTTTGTTTCCGCCTCCGGTCTCACTCTGTACTCTTTTTCGGATACAGACATTTCAAGCCTTTCTACATTTAGTCGGCCAATATATGCCAATTCAACAGTCAACTACTCAATTCTATCAACAACCATGCACTCAGCATGGACCATTCACATAGGCATTATATTTCTCAAAATTCAATGTCGATATTGAGTAAGGATTTGACTATCCTTCTGCCGGATTCAAGATTAAAATTTGATGAAATACAATTTTATAAGGTTTTCAGTTTTGAACTTGTGTCATTATAGAAGTAATGAGTTCACATTTATGTTATATTTTAGAACTCGATTTCGTGTTCCGAGGTCTTCAAAACCTTATTTTATTCTTTCTCGATTTGCGTGCGCAATTCGGACGTGTATCCGAAAAGCTTTTATGTGAAAAATTGATGAAATAATAATTTTTGACCTAAAAAGTTGATTTTGTTTTACTTCGGTCAACGTTTTGGGTAAACGGATCAGGACCCCTGTTGACGGTCCCGGTGGGTCCGTAGTAAAATATGAGACCTGGGCGTATACCCAGAATCAAATTCCGAGGTCCCTACCCCGAGGAATGAATTTTTGATGAAAATGGTAAGTCTGAAAATCTAATGATTTAAAGAATTTGATTAATGATTGATCTCATTGGTATGTGGCCCGTATTTTGGTTTTGAAGCCCGTTACGGGTTTAATATAATATTTAAGTCATGTATGTGAAATTTGGTAAAAATTGGAGTTGATTTGACGTGATTCGGGCATCCGGTTGAGAAAAGAGAAATTTCAAAGTGTTCTTAAGAATTTCATGTGTTTTGGTGTTAAATCCGTAGTTTTAAACGTTATTTTGGAGATTTGATCGCACGAGCAAGTTCGTATGATGTTTTAAGACCTGTGTGCATGTTTGGTTTGGAGCCCCGAGGGCTCTGGTGAGTTTCGGATAGGTTATAGAGTGATTTGGACTTAAGAAAATTTGATGGTATGCTTCAGGTCTACAAATCTCGCATTTGCGAGGTCTGGCTTGCAAATGTGAGCCTCGCATTTGCGAAGAATGTTCGCATTTGCGAGCATGAGAGGGGATTAGGTTGTTCGCATTTGCGAAGAATTGGACCGCATTTGCGGAAGTCCAAGTTCGCATTTGCGACTGGAACTTCGCATTTGCGAAGGCTGCAGGAATGCCAGGGGTTCGCAGTTACGATGCTTTTCTCGCATTTGCGAGCTTCGCAAATGCGACATATGCAGCTGATAAGTCTTGACTTAGACGGGATTTTTCATTCATTCTCCCATTTTTCAAAACCTAGAACACAAGGGGCGATTTTCCAAAGACTTTTTCTTCCCCAAAACATAAGTAAGTGATTCTTAACTAGTTTCTTTCGATCTTTTACTTCTTTTTAAAAGATTTCAACCTAGAATCTAGGGGTTTTCATGGTGGAATTTGGGATTTTTGGGTAGAAATTAGGGATTTCGCAATTTGGGGATTTAGACCTCCAATTGAGGTCGGATTCCAAAACCAATTGTATATCCGGGCTCGGGGGTGAATGGGTAATCGGGTTTTGCCAAATTTTGAGTTTTGACCAAGCGGACCCGGGGTCGATTTTTGACTTTTTGGGGGAAATGTTGGAAAACTTATAATTGTGTATTGGAATTTATTTCTTTAGCGATAATTGATGTTGTTAGGTTAGTTATGACTAGATACGAGTGGTTCGGAGGTGGAAACTAGAGGAAAAGCAGTAATTGAGCATTGAGTTGGCCATGGATTGAGGTAAGTGTTGTGCCTAACTTTGACTCGAGGGATTAGGGATCCCCGACTTAATTGCTATGTGAAAATCCATGTGTGTGGCGTATAGCTGAGGTGACGAGTACCTATGCGCCGCTAAATTTTCTGTTTCGCCTGTTCCCTTCCTCGTTCCTAATATATTGTCTTCCTGTCTTAACTGCTACATGCTTATACTACTACAAAAAAGGCCTTTGGCGGCAATAAGGCAATGGTGCTAATAAATTCTTTAAGCTTAAATATTAGCGGCATATAGCCAATAAAAGATATCCTTTTACCGGCAATAAAAAATAATAGCCACTAAAAATTACTAATTGAAATTAATCTTTTACTATTTTAACTATCCCTCCGCACGAAAAAGAGAAAATCTTTCCCTCCAATTTTTTTTGATACCTTTTATTGTTTCCCTCCCCAATTAGAAAAAAATAGAACGAAAAACCTAACTCACTCCCCAGTTGAACGAAAAACAATAAAATATTGAATCCTAACTAGCTGTTGCGTCCACGGGAGTGCGAGAGCGTCAACGACAACCCATATTTTTCCAGGTAAATTCTCTTCTCTTCGATTTACAATCGATTTACAGTAGAATCGATTTCCCTCTTGAATCGACTTTGCTATCGAAAAAACCTAACTCGTTGTTGCGTCAACGGCAGTGCGTCAACGGCAGCCCATCTTTTTCCCAGGTAAATTCTCTTCTCTTCGATTTACAGTCGATTTACAGTAAATTAACTTCTCTTCTTCCAATCGATTTACAGTAGAATTTGTATTGATGCTGGTCGATTGATTTACAGTAAATCAGTTCCTAACTCGTTGTTGCGTCAACAGCCTGCCGTAGTGCCCGTCCATCTTCTTCCCCTGTTAACTTCTCTTTTTTCCCTGTTAAATCAGTCACTTGCAATCGATTTACAGTAGGTTTTGGATTGAATCTTGTTGATTGATTTACAATAGATTCTGTGTACATTAATCTGGTAAAAGTCATGTTATTATTTGGATGTAGAAAATCCTCATTTAGGAAGTTTGTTTCGGCCGCTTATCTCTTATATTTAAATTTCTCCTATGTTATAAACCAATTTTTGGGAAAGAAACTCATATAGTTGCCGAGGTTAATGTTCTTGTACATGGGATTCGTGTTCCGTATAAAACGATGTATGTAGCATGGACAAAGATTTTCAGATCCTTTAATAAGCATGGATGCCTTTTGTTACTTTAAGAATGACCTTCAATTGCTGACAAGCTTATAATATTTATAATACTCTGTTCACTTCAGCGATATGTATAATGTTGGCCTGAGATGAATGGAAAACAGGGTCACTGAGGATTCATATAGCCGACCCCAACTTGTTTGAGACTGAGGCGTAGTTGTTCTTGTCAACTTCAGTGTTTTCAATTATGCTTATTTGATAACATAGTTGCATTCATTTTTCTTGTACTTGGTCCCAAAGTAATAATTGTGGTTTTCTTCTTTCTTCCTATTGATTTATGTGATGGAATCATATCTGTTTGTCCTTTTGAGTTGCTACTTTAGTTAGAGGAATTTACCTCAGTTCATACATGGGTGGAGTAAAAAACTACAAAATTACTTGGAAATGACGTGATATGATGGCAAAAGCAGGAGAAGAGAAGTGCAATTGAAGTTAAAAAACTACTGAAAGTTGGACATTAAGATAAAACTTCAATACCTAAAACTACTTTTTTTTTGTGTTTGCTAAGTCGTTAGAGATATTTGTTTGCTGTTAGACTGATAATCGATTGATTGAATTGATTCCTCTTATGTTCTGGTATTGTTTTATCAATTGGTTCTTCTGTATATTCCCTAAGTCTACTTTTTACCATATAAAAGCTCAATCGCCAATAGGACATCTCAACCACAATAGTTCAGTCGTTTGTTAAGAAACAGCTTGGGCTGTTAGCAATAGTCAGAATCCTTCGACAGTCAGTACCCACTAGTTTGTCGGTAGTAATAATCAGAATGTCCAGTCTTAAAAAGTTGTATAATTTATAAGTTCAATAATTCTATTCTTAAAAAGTTTATGAACCAATTTGGTGAAAGACAGCAAGTTGTCTTTGGCTAGATGTTTTTTTTCATATTTACATGTTTGTTCTATGATGACTATGATTTGTTTATAAATAGAAAAATATTACATATCGATTCAGCCCCATGTATGTTACGTCAATAATTGTCGTATAGTTAAAAAGTTGACACCTTTTTATGCTTTGCATAATTTGATGAATTTTTCAAGTTTATTTACTCTGTCTCTTTCTTGTCATGTTTGGTTTAAGTAATCTCTAATTGAAACTTTAGATGGATGATTTTGTAGCAATTATATTGTTTTTTTATTTATAATTGTATAATTTTAATATATAAACTAACTTATATTCCATTTAACTTTAGAATAGTTATACTGACGCTCAGTGAACGAAAGAGTTATAAATAAATTGGTAAATATGGAGTATAGAAACAAATTAGTAAAAATGGAATGTAGAAACAAATTGGTTAATATATTTATGTTTGATAGTTTTAATTGTGTTACAACCCAACTTTCCATCCGTTTGGGTATTGTGATAGCACCTAGTCTTAGGGACTAGGTAAGCCTAACTCATGCTGAAATATCACAATAATAAATGAAATTTAACAGTCTTGAAGCAAAATCTCTACAAAACTTATAATTTCCAAAACCCGCTAGCACAAGTCATAAGCTCTACAGAGTTTTGCTACAACTTCTAAACACAACCGTATGAAAATAAGTACAACAGTGTGAATATAAAATAGGAAGGTGACTCCGAAGCCTGCGAACGCAGCAGCAGGACTACCTTGATTCTCCTCGGCAAGAATCTACACAGCTACTAGCGAACAATACCTGAATCTGCACACAAAAATAATGTGCAGAAGTGTAGTATGAGCACACCACGACGGTGCCCAGTAAGTATCAAGACTAACCTCGGTGGAGTAGTGACGAGGAACAGTCAAGACACCTACTGGTCTAATATACAGAACTTGATATTTATCAAGACAACACGAGATACGGCCAAATTCGACATGGAAGGAAAATTCGAAATCACAAAGGTAAGCGGGAATACAACCCAAATTCGAAATCACAAATACAGTAAAGACAAGTCATAACTCAACAACTCCAATAGTTTTCACTTTAAGTCTTAACCAGCAAGCGTCAATCAAATAGTCAAACTCTTTTCAAGTGATAAAAATGGTTTTGAAATATACTTCCTTCAAATAAGTGTTCTTTTCAAAAGAGTTCCTTTCAAAATAATGCTTTCAAATATAATCTTTTCACAAAGATAATCCTTTGATTATAAGTCACCCTGTGACACCTCATCTCATAATCATACAATACGGGTCTCAATACCTAAACCCTAACACTTGGCATCCTGTGCCCTCATCATACCTCATAATCATACTAACAACTCACGTGCCCAAAGAGTCATCCTCACATGGAAGGAAAATAACAAGGGGTGCGTCTATACTCAGAAATCTCAAAGAGCCTCCTACCCGATAAGGGTGATTAACCACGTGTATGCTTGTGCAAGTGTCCAAACATAGTTCGCACCAACTAGTAAGTATAAAGAATGGAACGGACAACACGTATAATGTTTACACAGGGATAGGATCAATGAAAACATCAGCTCAAAACGCAATGATTTTAGCAGGGGATCTCCCAGGATATCGTCCCGTAGTCCCAAACGTAAATATGTGTGCTAAGGATCTCTTGGTATCCCGAGGATCTCTTGGTATCCTCAATATGTACTAGGGATCTCTTGGTATCCCGAGGATCTCTTGGTATCCTCAATATATGTGCTGGGGATCTCTTGGTATCCCGAGGATCTCTTGGTATCCTCAATGTATGTGCTAGGGATCTCTTGGTATCCCGAGGATCTCTTGGTATCCTCAATATATGTGCCAGGGATCTCTTGGTATCCTCAATATATGTTTCAGGGATCTCTTGGTATCCCGAGGATCTCTTGGTATCCTCAATATATGTGCTATGGATCTCTTGGTATCCTCAATATACGTGCTGGGGATCTCTTGGTATCCTGCACTATAGCCAAAATCAATATATGTGCAAGGGAATCTCCCGAGTGCAGTCCCGTAATCCCAAAAGTAAATATGCAGGGGGATCTCCCGGAACACCGATCCGTAGTCCAAAAGTAAACATGCAGCGCAACCAATAGAAACCACTGTCACAACACAACAGAAAGCTCATACATCACCACAATACATATAACAACAACGAATGACAATAATACAAGGTATGACAAGTAAATCAACTTAAGGACTGTCAATCACAAGGAAATGGCAGAACCAACTCACAAAGAGTAACAACAAAAAAGAATGCTGGCATAAAGGGAATAGTTCAACAACGGGAAAACTAATATATATAGCGACGATCCCACAATATACAAGTCAATAACAAGGAAATCAACACGAGTCAAATAGTCCTAAATAAGGGCAACTCAACAAGGACATAGGAATCTAACTTCTTTTAAGATTGGACAATTTCGAGGATATTCGACAATTCAATTAGGGAAGATGATCTTAGCTTCACTTAAGCCTAAACAATTTCAGGAGGGATAATAATAATTCTCAAATAAGATAAGCAACTATGAGGAGATAGCATGACAATTGGAGAGGCGAAATTCTTCAGTTAAATCAATTAGGAGTCAATTAGGCAATAAGAGTGAATCATGAATCAATTAATTCCAATTAAGCATGTGGAGGTGAAACAAATAAATAGGAAACTCGTGTCAAGAACATATTCCTACAAGTGAATATAAAGACCTAAGAACCCTAAAAGGCCAATTTTTCCACAAATAAGTTCGAGCACGCACTCGTCACCTCGTGTACACGAACTACAATCAACATAGAAGACTCAAATCCTAAGGGGAAGTCCCCCACACAAGGTTAGGCAAGATAATTACCTCAAAGACAACACACTGATGCTCTAAAATGCACTTCTCGGGTGAAAAGGATCTCCGGACGGCTCAAATCTACCAAATTAGCTTCAAAGCGCAAATAAAACACATAAGAAACTATTCCGGATCACAAAGTTTTAATCTTTAACAAAAATCTAAAAATCGGTCCAAAAGTCGACCCCCGGGCCCGCACCTCGGAACCCAAATATTTTAGAAAAACCGAATGCCCATTCCGATACGAGTTCAACCATACAAAATTTATCAAATTCCGATACCATTTGGTCCCTTAAATCACAATATTTCATTTTAGAAATTATCTTCAAAAACCAACTCCTTCCCCAACCCAAAACACAATTTAAATGATAAAAATGAAGATAAAATCATTAAATATGTTAGATTCTAGGTGAAGAACACTTACCCAATCGATTTGCTTGAAAAACCCCAAAAGAAGCTCCCAAATCCGAAGTTTAAAACTCAAAATATGAAGAAAATGGCTAACCCTCGATATCAAAGGATTCTGCCAGGACTTTCGCATCTGCGGTCAAGGAACCGCATCTGCGGGGCCGCATTTGCGAGAAGGAGTCCGCATCTGTGAACTTTGGCTACTTGGCTTGGGACCGCACCTGCGGAAATTGACCGCACCAGCGGCATCGCAGGAGCGAAAAGTGGAGCCGTTGTTGATACCCAATTTTTCCCACAAAATATTTCAAATTGCATATATCTCTTCAAAATCATGCATTGTTTAGCAATTGATATTTTTCTACAATTTTCCTATATTTTTATTAATTTACCCAGCATTTTATTTCCAATAAGTAATTACAAAATGGCATTACAAATGATTCAAAAGCATTTCTTGATTTAATTTATTATTTATGGTCCTATTTAAACCAAATTATTTCATAATTAGCTAAATTTGCATCGTTTGGCTACAATTGTAATAACTTTGTAATTATGGCCCAAGCATATGATTTTATACTATTTTTGACCGGAAATTAATCATTTGTATTTTAAAATACTAAGTAATCATTTTTAACTATTTTCTATGCATGAAATTCATTTTTTACAATTACCAGCTATTTTTGTAAATTGTTTTATTTAATTTAATTGGGTATTTAATAAATAACCAATTTCATTTCAATTCTAGCCTGATTGAATCAGACCTCAATCCAATTAAAACAGCCCAAACCCCAGGCCCAGTCCATCAAAATTACCTGACCCAATCCCTGATCCAATCTGGACCGTTGATCAATTCTAATTAATGGTCCAGATCCCCCCCTTTCCATAATTAACCTAATAGTCTACCCCCCTAAACCCTCATTTTCTCTCATTCTCTCATCACTCTCCGTCGTCACACCCTCTCATTCTCTCTCAAGCTCTCTCTGCTAAATCATGGATCCTACTATATTAATGGTGGTTCCACCACCACCCCTAGGCTCCATGGCTCCCCCCATGCCGGACCGCGGCCGCGGTGAGGCTTTTTAGCTTGATTTTTAGGTCTCTAAATCTGGCCACCGCAGCCGCGGTGGCTTCACTGCGGTCCGCACAAAATGGGTTACGGCCGCAGTGACTTCCAACTTCCAAATTCTCATCTCTCTAAATATCTTCTCCGCGGACCGCATAAAATGGATTGCGGCCGCGGTGAGGCTACTACGGTTCGCACAAAATGGATTGCGGCCGCAGTGCTTGAGCTTCCAAAATCTGCACCTCTCTGAATCTCCTTACCGCGAACCACATAAAATGGATTGCGGCCGCGGTGGGTCTGTTATAGTTGTGCTTTGACTTGTTCTTGGTACTTGTGCATGTTTCACTCCTTTTTGAGCTGGTTTTGACCTCTTGTCACTTTCTTGACCAAACCCTGCAAACAAGTACAACATGTAAGCCTTTGGGACTATTTGTATACATTTTTAATCAAAACTCAAGTAAAAGGAGTGTAAAATGAACTAGAATCCTTAGTTATTAACTCCCCCAAACTTAAGCTTTTGCTTGTCCTCATGCAAACAAAATAAGTCCCACCTCCTTAAGAATACAACCAAGAAAATTAAGCTAACCTAAAGTGACCTCATCTAGCATCAATTGGGACTAACAATTGCCCTCAATTCAAATGAATCATTAACAACATTCAACCTTTTAAACACCATGGTTTTAGTGCGACACAAAAGCAACAAGGATTGACACAACTCATCAAAGAGACTCTTTCTACTACTTTGTCATTGTGGAACCCAAACTCATACTCCTCAACTCTCCACAAGCAAACCTCACTTTTAGGTTGTAGCACTCAGAAAGAGGATTGTGGAAAACACACTCATCTCTCTCAAAGAAAGGTCACAAGTACGACCCTAAGTACTATAAGCTTGCCCCTTATGTGAGTCGCCACTAATGTAAGCTTCATTCAACTTAAGATCATATAGGGCTTTTCTGGAGACATAGTGAAGGCTTTTGGTTCGGGGTAGGAAATATTTGATCTAAGTAGGTCCCATCTTCCCTTAAGCACTTCATTTGCTTTATTTTGGCACACATTCTCTTGACTTTTTAAGTCATTTACTTCTTTCTTAGGGGTTAGATAGACACACTGTCACTCTTTCTTGTTCATTTCAAACCGTTTTCTCCTTTCTAATCTTTCCACGCCTTTCATGACTTTACTTTTATCGAATCCCTTTATTTCTTCTATATTGTTCATTCTTTTTGACTTTTTGATTTTCTTTCTTTTTTTTGCCTTTCCCTGTCTCTCCCCCCAAACTTATGCTTTTGCCATGTGCAAAGGAAAGATTGGGTGCCAAAAGAGGGTCTTTTCAAAATGGGTAAAGGCTTGTATCATGATTTTTGAAGGAAAAAGGGCTATGGCTCAAAGGGGTTGACTATGGACATTATCATTGGTAGGCTATGAATGTTTTCAAGATATCATTCGGATCAAGGAGAGCCTATTATCACTTCTCAAGTCAAACTACACTTAGGATTTCGCCTAAACAAACATTCAGGGCAAGTTCTATACTCAATGGCATGGGACTTGTACTTGCAATTCAAATTCTCACCACACAAGCTATAGGATTGCTAAAGAGGCAGAGTTGAGGGCCCACAACGACCTTAGCTAAGATTTGAGCAACATACATGGTCCCGAAAAACCACTTGATGATTGTCAGCCAACACAAGAGTCTTAAGGTCACAACTATTACCATCCTATACACACCAATTTATTTTCGACCATTGGATCAAAGGCAAATGTGTTAGGCCCAAGTGAAGCTTTGCCTGGGGCACTATTACTCACTAGCTACTATTTACAAAAAAAAAACAAAAAGAAAACAGACTCAACCCCTTAAGAAGGTTGTCATTCCATCCATCATCGGGAAGAGCCACCCGGTTCACACAAATTCCACCTTTGGAAAGAACCGTGGCATTAAGAAAACCAAAGGCTTATTTGAACGCAAAACTCAAAATAAGAAGCTACGAAAATGAAATAAGAAGCTAATAAAAGAAAATGCGGAAAGCAAAATGAATATGTACAAGAGGTGATTTAGACGAATATACATAAGAGAGAATGAATATATACATCAGAAAGTAACTTTATATACAGACCAAAGTTGCAAAATACGAAAAGTGAAATAAACTGGCAAAATTATGTACATACCAAAAGTGAAAATCAAAGCATAATAAAAGGGAAATAGTATCATATTTACAACAACATATCATCAAATAGGGTTGCCCCCTCAAATGAAAGCTAACATTGTCCTCAATGCTAACTAACCAAAAATAGCTCAAACAAAAAGATAGAGAGTAAAGAAAACTCCTTATTGGCCCTCCGTCTACATAGGATCATGAGCCTGGGTCCCTGGGTCCTCTGACTTCTCGGAAACTTGTGACTGGATCCCTGTAACCTATGTCTGCACTGGGACCTGGGACTGTACTGGAACCTGGGGCTGGCTAGAGGAACCTTCCTGAGGCTCTGCCAACTCAATCACTACATCATCAGTACGGGGAATCACCCTTCTCCTCTTTGGTGCCTTTGTATGTCCTGCTCCTGCTCAGGCTGGAGTACTGGGGTCGGGTCATGCAATAGCAGCTCCAAGGGCAAGTGATCAACAGCCTTCATTTTCTCCACTTCGACCCTCAACTCTTTCACAGACTCCTTTGATGCTCTGGTCTTTCTCAGCTTCTTTGTTTCCTTTGCCAGCTCCTTCAATGCTTTCCCATGAGTACCTATAGTATCCAATATCAATTGTTGGTTCTCCAGGAGCTTCTTCTGATTATCTAGAAGCTCCTTAAAAGTGTCCTCCACTGACTGTGGAACCTATAGCTGAGGGGGTACAGACTGGGCTGCCACCGAGGTAGAAAGCACAGACATCTTAAAAGTAGTTGCCTGCATCCAGTAGTTGATACTGGCAAGGGTCTGGCTCAAACAGTGGGCAGTCAATGGGCAGGTTGAAGAGGAGGGGATATCTGGGGCAGTGGTAGTAGAGGGTCCTGGGGCAGTATCTGGGGTGGCTGAGGGGGCCTGAGAAGGAGCTACTACTACTACTACTGGCTCTTCAGACTGGCCAGTAGAAGTAGTGGATTTGCCTTTAGGATCTTTGCCATTAGGGTTGTCATCACTGCAGGCTGTACCAGGAAAAAGCCGCCTTTGGCTTCACCTTCACATCAAACTTCCTCTTCTCCACCTCCAAGTCATCAAGGTACATAGTCAGGAAATTTGGGAAGGGATATGATCTATCACCTTCATTGACCACCCGTGTGATCACCCTAGACATCACATTCCCGACGTTGATCGGGTACCCCGCCATGATAGAAGCCACCAAGATTGACCGTGAGATAGGCAGAGAGTTCTCATGAGTCGTGGGATCTAACCTGCTGCATACGAATGTCTACCAACCCTTGGTTTCGAAGTTTAGAGTCCTCCTCAAAATTTGGATTCCTGCTGTCAACCATGCTGGGGTGGTACTCGGGATTGCCAGGTATTCTGCCAACCACGGACGGGCTGCCTCGGCCAATGCTACCTTCTCTAAATACAGTGATTCATCTTCCTCCATAAAGCCCAGGTAGTCATTGATTATCTTCCCATCGAACTTCACTGTCAAATTCCGTACCTTAGTCACTTTAGTGCCTTTTTTGATGTGGGCAACATTAGTGTAGAACTCCTTAACTAAGTGCTCATTTGCATCCTCAACATTGCCTGTGAAATATTCCCAGTCCACTCTCTCTCTGAATTGCCTCCTCACATTAGGGTTGTGAGGCAAAAGGTCACTATCAATGAATGTTCGTTCAAGTATCAATTTCCTCTCGGGCCACCATTCTCTAAACATGTGGTATGCCAATTCACTATCAAACCTATCTTGCCAAGCTTGCGGTTTCCTAGTTCTATCCACCCCTCCTACTTGGGGCACACCCCCTCCTTCTTCTTCTTCTTCTATGGGATCCTCACCGGGTGGTGAAGCTGCAGGTGAGGTAGAAGAGGCACTGTCACCGCTCTCAGCTGAGCCCTCAGACGACTCAGAAGAAATTTGAACTGAAGCTCGAGCAGTAGGAGAGCTCGGAGGAGTAGGTTCATCTCTCAATCTCAACCTCTCCGGGAAATCAGGAATGTACTCCGGCACTGAATCAGACTCAGATGCCTCCCGAGAGGGTACATATTCACTTCCCTCTGAATGGGAAGTAGCTCTATCCGCAGCCTTGATTAGTTTCCTTGTTTCTCCAATTGCTTTCCGGACTTGGGGGGTCAACTTGATTGTTCCTCGTCCCCTACCCCGGGAGGACTCTGCTTTTCCCTTTTGTTTTTCACCACCGCCTCAGGATTTAACCATTGTCTGCAAGTGGAATTCAGTTACAGCTTATTAGTATCACACTTTCAGAAGAATCAGTGAAGATTATGCATGAAAACAGTTAATGCGGACCGCATAAAATGTAGTGCGGCTGCAAATGAACCACCGCGGACCGCACAAAATGGCACCGCGGTCCGCGGTGAGGTGGGGTTCAGACTACCCACTCTCTGAAGTTCATCAGTGCGGACCGCATAAAAACCATTGTGGCCGCAAAGAGACACCGCAGACCGCTTAAAATCCACCATGGTCCGCGGTAAACATCACTCAGCACTATCAACCTAGGGTTTCAATGTTTTTCTCATTTTTAGCTTAAATTCACTTATAATCAAGCCTCTAGGTATTTAATCATCATTTTTCACTAATTAACCCTAATATAAATAGCATGATGTAAACCTACGCTACAAATTGAAAGAAAAAAAGGGAAGAAAAAGAAGTACAACTAACTAATTAAAAGAAAATAAAACCAAGTTAAAAACTAGGGAAGATTTAAAAATACCAATAATGAGATGCAGTAAAGATGAATGAAGATTAGTGATTGAATTGTACAACTAGGGCTTGATGAACAGTGCTTTTTTTCTATGAGGAAAACAAAGGATCAAAAAGTGTAAATGAAGGCCTGAGGTCCTATTTATAGAAAAAGGACCTGGGACCCACTGTACCTGACCACCGCGACCGAATAAAATGCGCCGCGGACCGCGGTGGTTTACCACAAGAAGCATCTGGGAGAACATCAATGCGGACCGCAAGAAAAGCTTCGCGGCCGCGGTAGGTCACCGCGGACCGTAAGTAATGCATCGTGGCCGCAGTGACAATCTTCAGAGAACTCCCATTTGTAATATTCACCACTTCGGACCACATTGAAATTTTTGCCCCCGCACTAAGGCCATTGCGGCCGCAAAAAATGTAATGCAGCCGCAGTGCAAACTTCAGAGAGTGCACATTTTTCCAACTTGGTCCTGCACTGCATCAAAACAACCCTACACACATCTTAAAACCAATCAGTCCAAAAGCAAATCCTACACCAAAAAGAAAATCAAAGAAAAACAAAAAGAAAGATACATAGGTTGCCTCCCAAGAAGCGCCAGATTTAACGTCGCGGTACGACACAGGTTACCATCAAATCACTTTAGATGGATCATTGCCACCACGTGGATGCCATCAATCTTGCCAAGATAGTGCTTGACTCTGTGCCCATTAACCCTGAAGATCTCACCATTTTTGTTTTCTAAGTCAAGTGCACCAAACGGAGTCACAAGCACCACTTCAAAAGGTCCACTCCATTTTGACTTAAGCTTTCCCGTAAACAGACGTAACCGAGAATTAAACAAGAGAACCAAATCACCCACTTTAAACTCCTTGCTACGAGCATACTTGTCATGAAGGTACTTCATCTTGTCCTTATTCAAGGTTGAACTGGAGTAGGCATGGAATAAAAATTCATCAAGTTCATTAAGCTTCACGAAGATTTACTGCCACATCAAATTCAAGATTCAGCCTCCTCAAAGCCCACATGGCCTTGTGCTCTAACTCAACCGGTAGATGGCAAGCTTTCCCAAACACCAACCGGTACGGAGACATACCAATCAGAGTCCTGTAAGCAGTCCTATAAGCCCATAGAACATCATCCAATTTCTTCAACCAATCGGTCCTATTGGCATTGACCGTCTTTGACAATATACTCTTGATTTCCCTACTTGAGACTTCAACTTGGCCACTCGCCTGAGGATGATAAGGAGTAGAAACTTTGTGATTGACACCATACTTTGCAAGCAAGGTGTCAAAAGCTCTATTACAAAAATGCGACCCCCCATCACTTATGATTGCTCGCGGCGTGCCAAACCTAGTAAAAATGCTCTTTTTGAGAAACGCAACAACACTTCGGGCCTCATTATTGGGTAAAGCCACGGCTTCAACCCACTTTGTCACATAGTCACTGCCACTAGAATGAAGGTATTGCCACACGAACTAACCAACGGGCCCATCCTTCTTCGGAATACCGCCCGCTCTTTGACATTCGTCGCATCTCTTCACAAGTTCACTTGCTTCTTTGTACAAAGTTGGACAGTTAAACCCACAACTAAGAACCTTCGAAGCTGTCCTCGCCCCACCGTGATGGATACCATAGGGAGAGGAATGACAAGCCTCTAATATACTCAATTGCTCCTCCTCAAGGACACACCTTCGGATCACACCATCAGTGTATATCTTGAACAAGTACGGCTTATCCCAATAGAAATCCAAACTATCCCGTTTGAGCTCCTTCATTTGGTTAGAAGAGAGCTCAGACGGGATTATACCAGTCACAAGGAAATTAGCAACATCTGCAAACCATGGCATATCATTCACTGACACAGAAATTAGTTGCCCATCGGAAAATGAATTGTTGATCTCTAGGCCATCACGAGGCCTCCCCTCCTCCTCCAAGCGGGACAAGTGGTCTGCCACTTGGTTTTCACTACCTTTCCGGTCCATAATTTCCAAATCAAACTCTTGAAGTAAAAAGACCTATCGCATCAACATAGCTTTGTAATATTTCTTCATCATCAAATATCGAAGAGTGGCATGATCGGTATGCACTATGACCTTGGCGCCCATGAGATACGGCCGAAATTTTTCCATTGCGAACACAATAGCCAAAAGCTTTTTTTCACTCACTTTGTAGTTCATTTGGGCATCATTCATTGTCTTGCTCGCTTAGTACACCGGATGAAACATTTTATACACTTTTTGACCCAAAACTGCCCCATGAGCTCGAAAGGCAAGCTCCAATTGGGTGCGGTAATAATAGGAGTGGTGGTCAACTTATGCTTGAGAAGTTCAAAAGCTTGCATACATCTCTCATCAAACACGAACTTGGCTTCCTTTTCCAATAGCTTGCACAAAGGATTCACTACCTTCGAAAAATCCTTGATAAATCTCCGATAGAACCCCGCATGCCCAAGAAAACTTCTAACCCCCTTGACAGAAGTGGGGGGAGGAAGCCTTGAAATCACCTCTATTTTAGCTTTGTCCACCTCTATGCCATTTTTTGAAATTTTATGGCCAAGGACTATGCCCTCCTCAACCATGAAGTGGCATTTTTTCTAGTTGAGCACAAGATTGGTTTCTTCACATCGGGCCAACACCCTATTGAGGTTCTTCAAGCATTCATCAAATGAGTCACCCACGACACTAAAGTCGTCCATGAATACCTCCAAAATATCTTCCACCATGTCGGTGAAAATGGCTATCATACACGCTGGAATGTAGCCGGCGCATTGCACAACATGAATGGCATCCTAGAAAAGGCAAAGGTACCATATGGGCAAGTGAAGGTAGTCTTCTCCTGATCCTCCGGAGCAATCAAAATTTGGTTGTACCCAGAATACCCATCCAAGAAACAGTAGAAGGCACGCCCAGCAAGTCTATCAAGCATCTGGTCAAGGAAAGGCAATGGAAAGTGATCCTTGCGGGTCACGTTATTCAGCTTGCTGTAATCCATGCACACCCTCCATCCGGTGACTGTTCTGGTAGGAATTAGTTCATTTTGCGCATTGGTGACCACGGTCATACCACCCTTCTTCGGCACGCATTGCACCGGCGAAGTCCAAGAATTGTGAGAGATGGGGTACACAACCCCGACATCCAACCACTTGATCACCTCCTTTTTCACAACTTCTTGCATTGCCTCGTTCAACGTCCTTTGATGTTCCAAGGAGGGCTTTGCATCATCTTCAAGAGTAATCTTGTGCATACAAAAGGCGGGGCTTATTCTCGAATATCAGCTAAAGTCCATCCAATTCCCTTCTTCCGCTTTTGGAGCACCGCTAATGTGGCATCTACCTGCATGTTAGTAAGACAAAAGGAAAGAATAACTAGCAAAGTTGAACTAGGGCCTAAGAATTCATACCTGAGGTGTGGAGGCAACAGCTTCAACTCCAACACCGGAGGTTCCTCGATTGAGGGCTTTGTTGGTGGAGTCTTCCTATTCTCAAGATCCAAAGATAGCTTCCGAGGCTCATAAGAGTAAGAGCCCATTCCATGTAAATCAGTGACACACTCCACTCGGCCTTCATCCTCATTTACATCAAGATTCAACAAGACAGCTTCTAGAGGGTCCTCCACATTGATCATTGCACTAGTATCATCAATTATCACTGCCGTGACAAGATCCACAAATGAGCACACTTCAGTACAGTTGGGCTGCTTCATTGACTTACACACATGAAAGACCACTTTTTCATCACCCACTCGGAAAGTGAGTTCTCCTGCTTCCACATCAACTAAGGCCTTCCCAGTTGTAATGAAAGGTCTTCCCAAGATTATAGGCACCTCAAAATTGACCTCACAGTCAAGAATCACAAAATCAGCCGGCAAGATAAATTTGTCCACCCGGACAAGAACATCATCAATTATACCCAATGGCCTCTTCATTGTTCTATCCGCCATTTGCAATCTCATGGAAGTCGGCCTCGGTTGTCCAATACCCAAAGTCTTGAAAACTAAGTAGGGCATCAAGTTGATACTTGCCCCCAAATCACATAGAGCTTTTGCAAAGTCTGCACTCCCAATAGTGCAAGGAATGGTGAAAGCACCGGGGTCTTCTAGCTTCGGAGCCATTGAATGTACTATTGTACTAACTTGGTGGGTCATCTTGATAGTTTCACAATCCATGGATCTTTTCTTTGTCACCAAGTCTTTCATTAATTTAGCATAACCGGGCATTTGCTCTAGAGCCTCCACCAAAGGCACATTAATGGATAAGCTCTTCATCATGTCAATAAATTTCTTAAACTGATTCTCATTTTTCTGCTTTGAGAGCCTTTGAGGATAAGATGGAGGTGGCCTTGGAAAAGGAGCCTTGGCTTTAGGCACAACCGTTTTCGGCTTGTCTATTACGTGTTCCCTAGACGGGTTCACGTCATTCTGAGTTTCCAACTCGGTATCTTTGATATCAATCCTCACTTCCTCATTCAAGTTCTCATCAATCACATTTTCAACCACCAAAGGGATCTCATCCTCTTTCAACTCAACTTCATCACTCAAAATTTCCTTTTGTTTGGAGGCAT